>NC_062221.1:117740980-118048659 GCF_902686445.1 Sciurus carolinensis | reverse complement strand
GGATAAAATAATTGACCTGAGATTTTAGTTTACAGTCTGAATGCAACCTATTAACTGCCTGGTATAAATGATAATAACTTATTATCTTTGGAAAGCATAACCGAAGTCAACATCACCTAACCCAATCAGTCATAATATCTAAGATAAAATGTAAAATTATTGTACATATGACAAATCAGCAAATGTGACCCATATTCATGTAAAAAGATAATAAATGGAAGCCAATCCACTGGCAGCGATGTAGGTATGAGAGTTAGTAAATCTACTATGCTTAGCACATTAAAAAAAAAATTTGTATTTTAAAATGTAGAAATTAAGGGATGGAAAAACAGAATAAGAAACTATAAAAAGAAAATCAAACAGAAGATTGGAGAGTGCAGAAAAACAAGAGTAAATACAGCTTAATAAAATTTTTTTCCAATCTGAAGTATAAAAATGAATGATTGAAACAAATAACATAAACCATGTTAGAGACTTATAAAACAATGTGAAAATGCTAAAGATAGTTGCAAGTAGAGACCCAGAGAAGGAAGAAACACATCACACTCAGAAAAATTATTTCAAGAGGTCATGTTCACCATGTACCTCAGGTTATTGAAAGACATAAATTTAAATAGTGAAGAATATCAGAGGGCATAACAAATATGGAAAAAAAGTGGATCAAAGAAGTCTTGGCAAGTTTTTGAAACCCAAACATGCAGACAGTGCCTTGAAAGAGCATAGAGAAAAACCACAATTCACATAGTAGGAAGACAATTAGAATAGCTGGTCAATTCTTAACAAAAACAGTGGACAACACAAAACAGTGGAGTGATAGCTGTAAACCACTAAACAAGGACCAGAACAAGCAAACAAGACCAACCAAAATAAACAGAATTCTATGCTCCATTAATGTACTATTTAAAAATCTAGGCGAGTTGGGGACATTTTTAAATATGAAAAGAAAATTTGCCTAATAAATAAATACTAAAATAAGTGCCTGAAAAAAGAGAAACTATATAGAATCAATATTTGAATTTTATGTACATACAAAAGATTAGTAAATGTGTAGAGTACTAGAGTCCTGTATACTTTCATCCTATACACTTTTAAAAAATTTATAACAACTGTTGGAGGTAAAATTTATAACATTGTTCCGTGGGTTTTGTGAAAAATTGAAGTATAGTTTATGTAGTGACTATGGTATAAAAGTGATAAATATGGTATATGGGTCCTACCCCCTTGAACCTTTCTTTTCCATTTTATATAGAGTTGTACTATATTAACTCTAAATAGAGTGTGAAAAGTTTCACATTTGTACTATAGTCCTCAGAGAAATAACTAAAAATGCAAAAATAAAAACCTTAAAATGTCATGTGATGTTAAAATATAGATCTACAAAAACATTTATTAACAGTATAGTAAGACAGGAAGGTTAAAAATGGAATAAAAAGCAGCAGAACCAAAAGTCATAAAATGCTAGATATAATTCAGTTATGTGAATTATTACTTTAAATGATAATAGAATAAATAATTATTAAAAACAAAGAAAAATATAAAATTATAAAATCTTAGTCGAAGTTGTCTATAAGAGATTATATTAAACATAAAGCAAAAATAGGATGAAAATAAAAGGATAGAAATAATTCATAGCATGTAAAACAAGGTCATAAGAATAAGGAAATGGATGTAATCTTACCAGAAAAAAATGTGGACATGAACCAAAGAGTAAAAATATCATGAGATACAGCTATAATAAATAATATGTGCCTAATGGCAGAGCTTAAAAGTAAATTAGAGGGGAAAAAAAATAAAGAAAAAGAAAAAAAGCTAAAGACCCCGGACTGGTTCGAGATATTAAAATTCTTCTATCATTTGATAAACTAGATATAAACATCATAAAACCGTAGATAACTACCTTCATCAAACTAACACTCATAGCCTTACTACACATACCTAAGAAAGCAAACTATTTTAAGATCACATAAAATATTTATAAAACATACCATAATTTCATTCATAGTTCAAGTTCAATAAATCTATAATATTAAAATTTATAAATTATCTGATCACAGAAAATTACAAAGGAAGTTTTGGACAATAAGTTGTAGTAAATTTTGGTGAATTTCAGCTCTTAGCACAATAGTAGCTAACCATCCATTCCCAGCTCTGTGTTAGACATCTGTGCACATATTCAAATAGTAGCTGGAATGCCATTTGTATAAACCAGGTGGGTTAAAATTACCTTGTTCACCAAATTTGAGGACTCTGATCTCTAATTACTGATCACTACTTCTGATTGGAGGCACAGGGCAAAGAAGAATGTGAACATTGGTATTGCTCCTTCCTCCATTATGGCCCTTCAGGAAGAAGTTCCATGTATAGGATCTAAAAATTTTCGATTTATTCTTGCTTTCAACTTTCTCTTTTTCCCCTTTTGCCAGATATTCAAAAGCAATTGCATATAAGAAGAAATTGGAAAGTAACCATGCATGTTTAGGAAAACATGAATTCAGAAAAGACCAGAAATGATGTTAAGTTTACTCATGTGCTGATCCTTGGTGCAGAGATAGGATCTAACAATATTTATTTTACAAAGTGATAAACAAAAAACATTAAAATAAAACAAATGGGAAAAGGTGAGAATCTCATTTTCAGTATTATCTAGTTATTAAACTGTCCAATTTTCAGCAAAATATCACTAGGCATAAAATGAAACAAGAAATTATGCTCTTTCAAAGCAAAAACAAAAAAGAAGAAGAATTGATGGATATTTTTCTGAAAAAGACCTGTTTTCTGACTTTGAAACAACTTTCTTAAGGATGATCAAAGAGATGAAAGAAGATAGGGAAAAAGTAAAGAAAATCACATAAACAGAATGAAAATATCAAACAGGTGACCTGTTTGACAGACAAATTTTAAATATAAATTCAGCTAAAAAGTAAAACAAAATGGAAAATTCACTAGGGAAATTTTAAGAGAGTTTTGAACAACAGAAAAAGAAATCAGCAAACTTGAAATTAAAATGATGAAAATCATTAATTTTGAGGAACAAGAAAAAAAAAAACATAAAGACTGAAGAAAACTGAAAAGAACCTCAGGGACCTGTGAGAGATGATCAGGTGGAACAACATGTTCGTTTGTGGAGATCCCATCAGAAGAAAGAGGGATGGAGCAGAGAGAAAATTTGAAGAAATAATGACCGTGCTTCTCAAATTTATGAAAATATGCAAGTACAAACATACAAGAAACTTAATAAATTCCAAAATGGATCAAATCAAGTAGAGTCATACTGAGATCCCAGCAAAGTACAGGTAGCTGATCATCAGTGAAAAGGAAATGGTTAAGTAGGACTTCACAATAAACTGGTTGCTATCACCTTCAGGGGAGGGAAAGGATTGCACTTTCCAATATAGACAATTACCCCTTGGACAGCTCTTTCTCTGCCTTTTAATCATGTGGTCAAGATAGGAGGAGGAGGGGACTTAAGAGGAAAGGAAGCCTGAGGTCTATAAAAATACAAGACACCCACAGGTAGTAGCAGCTCTGGGTTCTCTCCTTTCCCAAGGAGGAGTCTCTCTCTCTCTCTCTCTCTCTCTCTCTCTCTCTCTCTCTCTCTCTCTCTCTCTCTCTCCTCTGTCTCTTAAATAAACCTTGCTTTCTACTCTTCACTCAGCTTTTCTCTGGTTTTTGATATTCAACACTGTGGAAATGAAGACCTCATCCTGATTTTCAAGACCCAGCTCAATACTGTCACATTATGCTCAGAATGTTGAAGTTGAAAGAGAACATAGCAGAAGAGAAGATTCTTTTTGAATACAAAGAATCCTCAACATGATTATAAGTAGGTTTATCATCCAAAATTTTGCAGGCCAGAAGCAAAGAAGTATACATTTAAAGTAAACACACGGACACAAAAACCAATGAACAAAACAAAATCAAAACAAAAACCTGTCAACCAAGAACCTTACATTCAGCAAAGCTGTCCATCAGAAGCAGGGAGAAATTAAGACGTTTTCAGAGAAACAAAAGCTCCTGGAGTTACACTCTCTAGACTTTCCTGAAACAAAACCTCAAGGAGCCCAGCAGGGTGAAATGGCAACACACTAGGGAGTAGCATAAAACCTCATGTAAAAATAAAGCTCCCAATAGATGTAAACACATGGACAGTTGCACAAGCTGGTGTTAACTTGGATCATACCTCCACCTCTTTTTCTATACTTGACTTGGCACACTAGTGTATCAAAAAAAAAAAAAATTCTTCTAAAAGCTAGTAAGATTTTAACTTTGAATTACAACTCTAATTTCTTTTCTACATAGTTTAAGAAAATAATGCACATAAAATTATTAATTTATAATTTGGCATATATAATATATGAGGATATAATTTTGTCATCAGATACTGAAATATGCAGGAACAAATCTTATTTTAATATATTTTCAATAATTGCTAATAGACGTTTATTTTATTTACTTATTTATATGTGCTGAGTACCTAACCCAGTGCCTCACACATGCTAGGCAAGTGCTCTACCACTGAGTCACAACCTCAGCCCTAGGAACAAAATGTCAAGGGGGAATTTTCATATGTTATTGAAGTTAAGATGGTATATATTTTAGTTAGAATATTATAACTTTGGGATGTTAAATGCAATCCCCACGGTATCACAAATATAATAGCTATAAAGTGTAAAACAATGGAAGTAAAACATAAATTTAAAATTTTAACTGCAAAAACAAAACAAGAACAACATAACAACAATAAAAATACTTTGCACTGAAGAGAGTAATGTAGGAAATGAGGGACCAAAAAAATTACAGAAGAAAATTCTTCCAATTTCATGAAGATTTAAATATCAATGGGATAAAAAATTATCCAATTCAAAATAAGAATTTGGAAAATTGGATTTTAAAAAATTATGATCCAATTGTATGCTGTCTATAAGAGACCTAATTAATATTCAGAGGCAAAAGTATACTCATACTTTCTTTAAACTCCATACTTAGTATATATTTGTTAAGCATATCTTATATAAGACACCAAGGCAAAAGAAAGGAAGGGAAAAAAGAAAATAGGCAAATTGAACTTTATCATAATTTGAAATGTTTGTGCAAAGATACCACCTGAAAATAAAACCAATTTATAGGATGAGAGGAAATATCTGCAAATCATATATTTGTTAAGGGACTAATATCCACACCATTTCTCTTCATAATATCCAAAGATGTTCAACTGGAAACTCGTGCAGGTTTATAATCCCAGCAATTTTGGAAGCCAAGGCAGAAGGATGGCAAGTTGAAACACAAACTCAGCAACTTAGCAAGACCCTGTTTCAAAATAAATAAATAAATAAAAGAAAAAAATGGGGGTGGAGCTGGGGATATGACTCAGTGGTTAAGCAACCTGGCTTCATTTCCTGCTACAAAAGGGAAAAAAATCAAAGATGTTGTAATATATCATTTATTGATTATTTTAATTATGTCTGTAATGTATGTTATGTGTTATTTATTGCACATATGCTCAGTTTACCTGGTATGTTTGTAATGATTATAGGTTACAATCTGAATTTACCACATCTCAAAATGTCAAACCTTTTATTGCCTTCTTGTTCTGAATTTGATGATACCAGAATTTTTAAGGCATAATTCATTATTACTATATCCCTTCATATTCAAGTGTTGTTGCTTTTTTATCCTTTTTGAATTGTTTTGTTTTACTTCAGTGGAAGTAGGGGCTCAATTTGTTCCATATGACCTTTATTTCACTGTAGTCTGTACATAAAAGTTGTGAGAATGAAAAAAAAATTGAGGAAACATAATCCTATACCAATCTCTGATGCAAATGAAGAAGTACAACAAGAGAACTATTTTATAGAAGTCAGAAGACAAAGTTATATTTAGGTTCAAACTTGAATACTTTATTTCTCTTGTCAGTTCAAGCATTCTGCCACATGAAAGATTGCCTTATCTCTTCCATTTCACAGTTCCAATACAGTCTGTTTTAGTGTCAAAGAGTCCATGGCTTTGCTCTGAAGTTCCCAAATCTATTTTCACTGAGCTATGTCTTGCAATCTGTTATTTTCTCATGCACACAATTCCTTTTCTCAGAGTAATTACAGTGGTAAATGATAATGTTTCCATTATATGTAATTTCCTTTGGTACTTTGTTCTGTTTTTATAAAGATCAGTGTGACACAGTTCAGACAAAATGTTTTTCAACCTCATTTCATGTGTCATTCACAGGAATTTGAAGAAACTTTTAAAAAATCATCCCAATAATTTTACTTCATGTTTAAATACATATAGTGTTTGCAATATAGTGTTTTCTATTAAAATATAAGTCAGAACATTATTAGATGTGTATCAAATGTACATACATATAGTTATATTGACCAAGATTCTCACTTTACCCCAACTTTATTTAGGTGCCTTAATGGGCCTTTTCCAAACAAGAATCCTGCTAAATCAGTTTGGTGAGAATCTCCCATCCTCCATATGTGATTAGGGTCCTCATCTTTCACCATTCCCCATTGACATCTTATAACCCTGTCCTGTCTTTAGCAAGAATACTGTTAAGTCAGTTTAGCCAGAGTCCCCATTACTCCTGATGCTTGACTTGCAATTGTCCATCCCTCATTCTCACCCTGTCCTTGGTATCCTCCCCTTTCCCTTATTGTGCTTGAAGTTGAGCCTGGTCCTTCCACTTTACCTCAAAATCCCATTTTTGAATAATGTCTTCTTTACCACCCTAACAAGTGTGATGAATAATTTTATGTAATACTACTCAATGGAGATTCAAGCATGTAATTAGACTGTTGTAAACATGTTATGACATTGTCAATGCAGTTTGTAAGAAAGCATCTGAAAACTTCTTTTAGAAGAAGCAATTTGCCTGTGGAAATGTGATAAATGATGGCATTTTAGATATCTTATATGAACAGGATAGTCAAGAAAAATAAATAAAATACCAAAAACATGGAAGAGAGTGCAAAGACCAAGAGATAAAAACATCACAAACATTTTGGGGAATAAAAACAAAGAATGGCCCTTGATTTAAAGGGATGAATAAGTAATGCAGAAAAATAAAGTAGAATCAGATATTGAAAAGCATTCTAATAACAGTAAGAAACTAGAAGATAACAGGAGTCATAGAAAAAGTGCATGCAGCCGGAATGCCATGAAACATACAGTGGCTGCTGAGTGGACAGTCCTTGGTTAGTAGGAAGACCAAAAGCAGGGAGAATAATGTATAGATAGATGCTGTAGTAGACCAGTAAGAGACTATGGTGAACTAAAACAGTTCAGTGGGATGGGGAGAACTGATGATAATCGAAACATTTACAGTGTTACATTTTTAAGTCTGTTCATTGATCAGGTTGTTGGAGAGGAAATAGGTACCCCAGAAGATGAAGCCATTTCTTGGAGGCATGTGAATGTCTGGAGTTGCTTATGCCCGAAATGCAGAATTTAGGAAAAACATAGTTTCTCTAATTTCTTTTCCTATTCACACCTGGTTTTATGTTTAAGATGCTTGTGAAAATTTATATTTATGTGTAGGTAAGTTTCTATATACTTAAGAGATTCTCAGATTTGCACACTTTACTTTCCTGCAGATGAATGGACTTTGAAGTCCATAAAAATAAATGACATCAGCATGTAAGTGAGAAAAGCGAACCAAAATCCTGGCTTTCAGAGGAGAGACACACATTATAAAAATTGGATGATCTTAAAAAGAAATCTCCATATATCTTGTGTATTCATTATAGGAGGTAGATGTCACGGCCCCTTCAGTTATTAAAAAACAAACTATTGTGTTAAAATTGTTTATATATACTTATGCTTTTCAACATAGGAAATTGCTAAAATTTTATGTATCTTTAAAATACTATACTTAGCTCTGTGGATTTATCTAAATATCGGTCTGTCTATCATCTGTGTCTTCTATCTTGTTAGATAGCTATCATTTATGTAAGTCTCTGTTTGTTTCAGAAAAGTTTATTAGATAGTCAAATTATATGGGTTTCTTTTGAAGAACGTGACAATATTATTAGGTTCTAGACTGAGTCAGCACTAGGAAGCAAAGATAATTAACACATAATATCTCTATACCTTGATGATTAGATTATTGAAAGATTATGACCTAGTTATTAACCAATAGATTTTCCCATTTTCAACTTTAAGTATGTATTATGAAGAATTCAAAAACTTGGATATAGTTTTTATAAGTGCTTAATATAACTAAATTAGGTGAGGAATAATTGTATTGACCTTGCACAGAAGATGAAACTAGTGTTAAAAGCAAGACATTTGGAAAGAATATTTTAGTTGTTTTCAAGTTATTATTGTTATTTTCTGACCAATGGTAAAAATGTTAAATTAATTAATTTGTCAGTTTATTAAATTAGTGTGTTAAAAAGTTCAGTTTTATATTGTTCTAATAATAATGACTTAGAAGTTATAAAGTTTTCTTGGGGCTCAGAGTTTCAGAGATTTCATTCCATAGTTGGCTTTGTCCATTATTCTGGATCCAAGTGAGACAGAACATTGTGGTAGAAGGGCACCTCCAAGAATTCCTGCATTAACACAGGAGATATTGGGAGATACCCCATATCTAAACCATAAGAATAGATTTCATGAAGGAAATATATAATAAATTAGAAAAAAATAACTTGTTAGTATTGATTATATAAATTATACAAAGTCTTTACGTTTTTCAGTGAATAAATATATTATTGTGACTGCTTATAATGATGTAAAGAAAGTTTTACTTTTTTAAAGATAATATATGTGGAATAAAATTTATCCTTTAAAAATATTACAGTTCTATGAGTCCTGACCAATGCAGATCATTGTGTGACAACCACCAAAACGATATGATATGTTATTATCACTTTATAAATTTCCTGTGTGCCACTTTGGAGTCAATCAACTTCATCAACACTCAGCCCCTGGCAAAAATAGGTCTACGTTCTGTCCCTCTGATACTCTTTTTCCTTCCATGTGATGCAAGTGGAGCGATGAAGGATATAGCCTTTTGAATCAGACTCCTTTCATTTAGCATAATGCATTTGAGATGAATCAATGATGTTGCTTATGTCAGTAATCCATTTATTTTAATATCTAAATAGTGGTCCGATGTGTGGGTGTGGTGGCTAAGGCATAGATGTGACCTACTCAAAATAGACATTTATTTTCAGGTTTTAGAAATTATCAGTTTCCAAACAAACATTTATCTCTGATATATTAGCATACAAGCTTGTACTTTGAGATGTTTTTCTTTCTCCTGGGTAAATACCTAAGATAGGAATTTTGGGTCATATAGTAATCATGTGTTTAAATTTATTAAAAGAAAAAAAAAAAAAACTCCAGACCATTTTCCTAAGTGATTATAATTTTTGCATCCTTGCAATATATAAGAATTAAATTTTATCCTTGTCCTTGTAAGAATTTTGCAGTGCAAGATTTGTTTTTCTCTTTGCAAGTCTAACAAGTGAGAAATGGTACCCCATTGTAGTTTAAGTTTGCATTCTTCTTATGGTAAATGAAACAATTATAGGTAATTAGGTCACTAGATAGTAGGAGTAGGAACTACTTTGTTCTGTGTTTGGGAAAAAGCAGGAGTTTAAAATGGGGTTTGTGATAATTAAGAAAGGGATCTGGCTTATGAACATGAAAAATTTAAGCCTAGGAGAATTTGAGCAAAAAAAGCTGCTAGCCAATCTTTGCCTGTCCTATATTCTGATTGGTCAGGTACAGTGTAGTTTTCTATTCATAAACCTGTCTATTCATATTCTTACCCACCTGACTCTAATGGCTTACCCATGACCTTCACTGAGTTCCTAGACAATACTCTGTTTCCAATTATGCCATTTAGCCTGCTGCCTGACTTGCTCTTTCTGAACTGTTTATTGTTCCTTATTAGACATGTGGAAAAGGTAAGTAAAGGCAAAATTTTATTAAAACAGATAAATAGTTTTTAAACATTTCCTGGAAATAGAAAAATTATTTCAATAAAATAGAAGTAAAATTCTCATTTTCCCCCTCTTGGGCATGTATCAACATGTTTAATAACGCGTGACTGCTATTCAAGATGGTTTTGTGCAAAGTAAAAGACACTTGAGGAAGGAATTCCAGTGTGCTCTATGTCAGAGATGAAGCCAAGAAACTTTAAGCTTTCATGGGGCTTAAAGTTTAACAGTATACTGTTAAACTAAGTAATTGGAATGATATTTAGAAAATCTTCATAGTGATGCTCTTACAAATTCTTTTGAAAGGATATTGAGGTCAATTGATTCATCTGCATATTAAAGGAGGAGTTTCCTCAAAATTTTTACTTCTGAATTTGGTAATATTGCATGATCCATAAAGTGTTTGTAAGACAAGAAACATTTTAAAATGGCAAGAAAGGAGAAATATAAGCAAATTAAAAGAATTGTATAGTAATAGACTGTGGAGAAAAAACACCATATATATTGTTACTTGGGTGTTACATATTTTCGGTTCAATTTAACTTTTTATAGTGTACACAATTCTGGTAAACATTAGTAAACATATTTAAGGGTGTTATATAGTTTCTATGACTAACTTATTTTAGAATAGAATTAACTATATAATGTTTGATTATTCTTAAACACCAATAAATAAATCCATGTTATGTATAAACCCAATAAATTAGACTTGTAAATATGGTCAATTTATGTGTTCCAAATATGCTGATGTTTTTAAAAATTGATAGTTCTCTTTTATCTTTCAATTAAAAATCTAAAGTTTATTCTCTCATTCAACCTCATTTCATATTGGGTTTTTAATGATGTGGATATGAGGATTTTCCCCAAATCCCTTATGTTAATGAAGAAATATCCAGAGGTAAAAATGAATAGACTATGAGAACTATAACTAGATCTGTTTTTCTTACTTGGTAAGGACTGATTGGGTGACATCTGTAGGCAGGTGAATTGTTTCTTAAGGTGTTTCACTGGAGGCATGCCCGAGAAGGGTGAATCTGCTCTGCAGTCTTATTTTCTCCCTGTACTTACTGATTGCCATGGGTTGAGAATTTTTCTCCATCACTCCCTTGGTTCATAATGTTTTGCCTCACCTTTAGCCCAGAGCAGAGAATTCAGTCAACCATGAACTAGAACTTCTGCAATCATGAGACAAAACAAACTCTTCCTGCTCTTAGTTGTTCTTGTCAGGTATTTTGGTCACAGAGAATACAAAAGTCTCTAACACATAAATTGGTCCTGACATTGGATCATTGCTATGACAAAAAACGGATCATGTGGTTCAGGAGTCTTTGCAACTGATGTGTGGGAAGAATTTGGAAAAGTGTGGAGATGCACATAGGATAAGTTTTGGAATTCTATAAACAATCCTCATTGGATAACTCTGGTGGGAACTCAAAAGACCAAAAATCCCATAGAAAGGAACAGTATGCTCATGAAATTTCAAAGGGAAATGAGGACAGTATTGGGAATTGGACTAGTGTTTTTTTTTTTTTTTATGCTTAATTCTATTAAAGAACTTTCTACATTTTGCCCATGTTTTCATATTTTGTATGAAGTTCAATTTAAAATGATGGACTAATTAATCTGGTGTAGGAAATTCAATGTAGCACAGCATTCAGTCAGTGCCATCAATAGTGCTATAAACTTTAAACCTGGTGTACTGCGAGAATTGGAAGCAGAATGCAGAACCAAGGGATTTTTTAAAAAATGCAGTTTTGATCAGAAAAATGCAGGCTAAACTGGGACCAAAGAAGATGTGGTTGTTAAAAGTGCTTAGAACCACAAAAGAAATGCTAAATACTTTGCAACCAAAAAAAAAAAAAAACCAGGAAAGATGGCTGGGCATCTTGGTAATTTGCAAGACCATACCCTCTCTAGGCTCAAGGGAGTAAAAGGAAACATTCCTTTGAAAAGTGATAATGGGGTCAACTCTGATTCCATAGGGGAACCTAGGAAATTGTTTCACCATATTTAACCACCCAGGTACTCAAGGCCACTGTAGCCATGATTCCAGGGAGCTTAGCCCTGTAAAAACTGAAGGCAGACGTTGGTATCATCCAGGTGTTGCTGGTTCTGATGGCATGAGGATGCTCAAGTTAAGGGGGAATGGAGGCTTCCACTGAGATTCTAAAGGAAACCCTGGGAGGTCAGGAAAAGCATAGAAAGAATGAACAACCTGCAATATACCCCTAAAAGTATAATTCAGCTGTCAATGTTCCCCCAAAGTTGAATAGAGATTCAAGGAATTAAGAGATTCTAGTAACATGGACTCTCTGTGAAGAAAAGCTACTGACTTCGAGTGAACCAGGTTAAAATAGAGTCCATGTTCCCTGCAACTGGTAAGGACAAAGGTTCTTGGGTGCCCTATCACTTTGCAGAAAAAATTTTACCACTATGTGTCCTAAGTTCTGTATAAAGTGCTATAGGCCGAATTACAGGGACTCTGTTTCACTGGGTTTTGGTCCTATCCTATTCTTGTCATGTTTTTATGTCTTCCTTTTGAAATGGGAATATTTACTCTGTGGCACTGTATATGGCCTATACATAACTTACTTTTGTTTTTACAGGGACTCAGAGTCAAGAGTTTGCCTTGAATCTCAGAGGAGACTTTGGATTTGGACTTTTGGGCAATGTTGAAATTGGGTAATGTTGAAACAGTTAAGATTTGGGACTCTTGGAGGTGAACTAAATGTATTATGCACTGTGAGATACACTTGACTTTTGTGCACCAGCGGTGAAATGTTACATTTTGGATGTGAGATGTCGCTTAAAAACTCTTATGTTAATGCAGGAATATTCAGAGGTGGAATGACTAGATTATAGGAGATATGACCTATTCAGCCCATACTAGTTTCTATGGACTGAGTGCATGGACTGTAGGCTGGTGGGGTGAGGCTGTAGGAGATGGACCACTGGGGGCATGGAAGAGTGCATCTGCCTGACTTTATTCCTGGCTCCCTCTCTCTCCCACTCCCAGTTGAGCAGCTTTCCTCTGCTGCTATTTTGTGTAATGATTTTCTGCCTCACCCTGTACCCAGAGCAATGGATTCAGCTGACCATGGATTAGAACCATGAGCCAAAATAAAGTTTTCCTCTGTTTTTTGGTCACAACAACAGAAAAACTGACTAATACAACTGGTAACCAATTGGATACTCTTTTATTCTTAAATCATTTACAGATACCAAATTATTAAAACACTATATATATATATTGTCATGTGCCACAGGACAGACCACCTATATATAGAATGGTGGTCCTATAAGACCATATCAACAATTGACATCTAGGTTTGTGTTAGTATTCATTTGGCGTAAGTATTAAATGCCTGATATTCACATGATGATGAATTTGTAATAATGTATTTTTTAGAATGTGTTCACATCATTAAATGATGCATTAATATAGATTGCTAAATCATTACAATATCATAATTATAATTGTATTTAAATTTAAATTTAACATTAAACAAATTTCCCTATGTTAAATATCCTAACTTACTGAGAAAATGATTTTATAATCCTAAACCATTTTTAACCATCATAATACAATTAGAATAGCATTTGGTGAGTTTAAATAGCAAAACCATATAGAAAATTTGATCAGGGAACAAAATTGGGAAGCACAGAATTCTGAGATTTGTCTAATAACTGTAGGAGTCAAGGTGAGTTTTCTTCTATAGAACTCTTAGAACTCCCATTTCATATTCTGCCAGTTTAAGAGATTCATAGCCCAAGTCCTTTTCTAAGTATAAATATTTCTAATTATAATGTCAATTTTTATACTATAGTTGATCACCTAAGTTGCTTTATCACTGATATGAATTCAACTATTTATTATTGATTCTACTTAGAATTATGTTATATAATTCCTATCAAGTAGAATGTGTTATGTTATTAGATAATGTCTAGGTTTGGTCTTCAAGATGTGTTTTAAGTCATTTCAATAACAAGGGTATTATCCAAACCAGTAGGGGAAGTGATAAAATCTGTAGATGATTTCTATTCTATGAATATATAACACAATTCCAATGATTTCTACTTGATAAACAATGTGTATCATTTGCTTAAGAGATGGATAAAAGGCATAAATGAGTTTTGATTACTTCCTTTGAATATTTTGAGTTTGAGATATGATGATGTAGCATATATTGATATCTTGATTATGGATATTTGAAATTCATTGACATTGGAAATTTTGAATTTGAAGCACTTATTTGATTATAAATATATGCTATCATGTTTCAGGATTGCAGGTATGTGTTGAAACTTGAGACTAAGGATTTGATGACACGTACCTATCAAACCAATGGTAAGCTCCCTATGACCAACCCCCCAAAGCATGAAGATTGATATGTGCTAAAGATGTATCATCAGACAACACTAAGCTTGAAAGGTATGTATATGGAAATGCATAAAACAGATATGGAAGAATCATGTCTACAAGGATATTCCATGGGTACTAAAAGGATATTCAGCCAGAGGCAAACTTACTATCTTTATGACTTATAAAACCTAGAAAGCAAGCAAAAATCTACACTGTAGCAATGATTTATATACAAATTATATACATCCATCTATATACATGGATGTCTTTGCCAAAGTGTGCTGTTTTCTCTTAGTTCAAGGGGGATTTTAGAGTTGTTACTAGTGTCTATGGTATAAATGTCAGTGAATCCATTCTTATTTTAATTTTGAATAATTCATAGTAAGACATTAAATCAAAAAAATTCTGAATTTTATCAAATTGTGTTGGTCAATTAAATTCAAAATTATGTCCTTTTGTTAATTGAAAATTAAGAATCATTTCTAAGAACAATGAGTTTGATGCCCAATCAGTAAATTGTCATTCTTTACATTGTTTACAGTGTAGCTCATATGCTTACTCTTTGACCTGGCTACTGGAACCTTCAGAACAATCTTTCTGTTCCTTTGATTTTCCTCAAACACTATTTTCTATTAGAATGTTGGTCTTCTTTTCATTTATTACATCTGTCTCTATGATGATCCTTAGTTTATTATACACATGTTTTAATATGGCCTTCATATGTATTCCTAAGGCTACCATAAACATCTTGTAAAAGTCTTATGCTTCCTTCTAGTAGTTTTACAATTTTAGCTTTCATACATATATCTGTAAATTAATTTACATTAATTTGCATGTGTTCTGAGATACTGTAGTTTTCTTTTATATAATTGCTCTAGCCTATTAGAGCTGTTGTCACATAAATTCTACTAAACATGTATATTAACCATATATTTGTTTGTGTCCTTTGCTGTGTCTACCATTTTACCTTGATCTACTTGTCTAATGTTAATATTACTCTGTTATTTCTTCACAAGTTTTTAATTCATAATGTGAACCCTTCAGCTCTATATTTTATTCTCAAGATTATTTTAGTTTTATTCTGTATATTTGTCTAAAAAATTTAATCAAATTTTGTATTTTATGAAACTGCTTGTAGGAATTTTGACTGAAGTTCTATTATGACTGACTAATTTCAGAACAAATAAACTTTTAGAAATGGAGTCTCATAACTCTTATTAATAGTATTTTTATTTGTATATATTTTTTAAGTTTTTTATCTCCAATGTTTCATCATTTCTGTAGACTTGTATATATGATTTGTTAAATTCATCCTTATTACTAAGTATTTTAATGGTTTTGTAAGAGTAATATTTGTTTCATTTTCAGTTTTTGATAGCAACTATATAGGAATAAAATAAAGTTTTGTATGTCAGTCTCCTATAACCTATTGTTCACCTAATCATGAAATTTCTTAAAAACTGACCCAAGATGTGATTTAATGCATTGTGCATTTTTTACAGATGTTGGACCTGGAACCTATGTTACATTGATTAATAAATTTACTGGATAGTTTTGTTCAATTTTGTAGATAACTGGTGATTATTAAATCTAATTGTTCAGTGGCTCACTAATATATTTATGATTGCATGTTTGACTATTCTTTTAGTTTTATTTGTACCATATAATTTAAGGCTCTATCATTAGATTAATTGACATGAAGTTTTTTTTTTTTTTTTTTTTTTTTACAGACTGTATTTTGATTCATTGTACACAAATGAGATACAACTTTTCTTTTCTATGGTTGTACATGATGTAAAATCACTCCACTAGATGAATGGATAAAGATTTTTTTCTTCTTTCAGTACTGGGGATTGAATCCACAGGCACTCTATCATTGAGTTGTATCCATAGTTCTTTTTTTCTTTCTTTCTTTCTTTTTTTTTTTTTTTTTTAGACAGGATCTCACTAAATTGCCAAGGCTGACCTTGAACTTGGTATTTCCTGTCTCAGTGGAGACAGTAATTTCTGCAATTATTGGAGAGTACCACCATGACTGGGTTCACGTTTAAATTCTTGTGTCTTTATACATGTTTCATTATAAATTAATCTTTTAAAATCTCTTTTATGGGTTTGAGTGTAGATCACTGGAAGTTCTTGCCTAGCATTTGTGAGACCCTGGGTTCAATCCCCAGTACAACATACCAAAAAATTATTAATCATATTTCTTATGTTGTAGTCTATGTTATCTCATTAATGAGATCAGGTAAATTTTTTTTTATTTTTATGATTTTAATGGTGTTTTTTTCCCACTTAAACTTTATATTTGTTGTATTTTCACATTTTAATTTTAATTTTTGTATATAGCATTAGATATATTCCTCCATTTTAATTTTAAAGTAATTATTTCAGTACTTGAATTTACCTCCATTCAGTAAATTAAGCATCCTCAACTTGCAGATTTTGCTTCTGTAATGGAGAACACCATACTCTGATGTGTGCCCACCTTATCCTGACAGAAAGTCAGGTGAGTTGCATCTCACATTAGTATTTTCTGTCATCTCAATGAGCACAGGTTTGTGCTGCCTGTTGTTTGGTGCCTGAAGTTAGTTTCTATGGATTTTTCCAATTTTTTTAATTTTTTTAATGAGAAGAGGGAAAACGTTGTGTCAGTTATTGTTTCATGAAGGAAGATAAAATTTTAATTAAAAATAATTTCTTCTCCCTTGCATAGTTCATGAAGAAAGGGGATATAGTTATCTTCCACAACAATTTCTTTCAAAGCAACAAAAAAGCATCATAAGTATTTACATTGCAAAATACATTTTATGTGTAAATGAGTCACCATGTACAGGATATTTCTCTGAGTATTTGTTAAAAGTGTTGAAATAATAAGATCTTTCAAAGTATGCCTGAGAATATACTTATTTTAAATTATTATGATGCTTATAATATTTCAAGCACTTAAGATTTTTTCTATATTTCAACACAATAAAATAAGTGTAGTAAAAAACAAGGCGTATTTAAGTTTGAGGCCACCAAGAATAATCTCAAACAGTAAGTAACAAAGTAATAAAATTAAATAGTTTATACAACCAGAAGCTGGGGAAATCATCAAACCAAAGTATAAGATGTTACTAAAACAAAAATAACAGACATTGAGCATGAATCCTATGATGTCACTGATAAGTTTTATTTTTTGTTTATTTATGTATTTATTTTTGGTACAGGGAACTCAACCAAGAGCCTAATGTATGATAGGAAAGTGTTCAAGTGTTCAAGTCTCAAACTTGAAATTCTCCTGCCTTAGTTTCCCAAGTAGCTGGCATGACAGGTGTACACACCTGTACCTGATTTGATGAGTATTTTTAACTGAATATGTAACAACTCATTTTATGGAAAAATCAAATTCTAGGACTGCCCTTCAGCGAAGAGAAGAACCATATAGGTAATGTAGAAATGGGCAATACTTAGGACAAAGAGAATGAGAAAGAAACCATTAATAATACAAAATTATTTTTGTTGGAGTTCTGCAGAGAAACAGAACCAATAACCAATATGATGTAGGTATAGATATGGATAAATCAATATTTATGTCTATTTATAAATATGTCCATAGTGAGATTCATTATAAGCAATTGATGCTGGGCACAGTGACACATGCCTGTAATACCAGTAGATTGGGAGGCTGAGGCAGGAGCATCAAGAGTTCAAAACCAGTCTCAGTAAAGGTGAGGTGCTAAGCAAATCAGTGAGACTCTGTCTCTAAATAAAATACAAAATAGAGCTGGGGATGTGGCTCAGTAGTTGAGTGCCCTCAAGTTCAATCCCCAGTTCCCCTCACCTAAAAAATAAAATTGACTTGTGCAGTTATGGAAGTTGAAAAGTCCAAGGGTCTGCTATCTGTAAACAGGAGACTCAGAAAGCCAGTGGTGCAGTTAGAATGTCTCAGAATCAGATATCTGATGGTGTAGATTCCAAAACTTTGAGAAACAAAAATTTTGAGAGCAGAAGGAAATCAATTACCAAACTGATGCAATCCAGGGAGAAATAAAAATTCAATTTTCTTTTATCTTTTTGTTCTATTTAGGCTCTCAATGGGCTGGACAACTCATACCCACAATGGCAGGGCCATTTGCTTTACTCAGTTCACCAGTTATAATACAAATCTCTTCTTGAAATATTCCTACAGAAACATTTAGAACAAATATTTAGTCAGGTATCTGGAAATCCCATGGTCCAGTGAAGGGAAAATGAAATAGCACATTGCCTTTCATTGTTTGTTTTTTCCTTGAAGATGTATATTTATTACTTTTATTTATTATGTTTTATGATCATTTATATGAATGTTCCATTATAGTTCTCCATCAGTATCCCTAATGGATTGGCTCAAGGGTTGTTGAGAATATCAAAATCCATGGATGCTCAGATCCCTTATATAAAATAGAACAGTATTTACGTACCTGCTGTGGACAGATTCCTGTATACTTTACTCTGGTTTAGTTTTAATATCTAAAATAAAAGAAAAAAAATGTGAATAATTATTATGCTATATTTTGTCTACACATTTTATTGGTGCATTATAGTTGTATATAATGATGGGATTTGTTGTTACCTATTAGTATATTTTCAGGGAATAATGAAAGGGAAAATGTCTAATACAGAATTCATTGTTTTCTCCATATTTTTAATCCAAGATTGGTTGAATCTGTGGATGTGGACCTTGGAATGTGAACAAATAACTATAGGTAGTCCATTAAGAGTCTGGGGGTACTGAAAGTACCATTTCTGTTATGAGGACAGCCACCTAATTATAAGTAAAATTTAAACTGAATACCTAAATGATTAAATTGTTAAAATTTCTTCTTATATCCACGTCCAGTAAAACCTGTATATCCATGTTCCACTGGTTACATTGCTGTCTGATTGCAGATACAATGCCTTTAGGAAAAAAGAGGCCACCAAGAATACCTTCAGGGTTGAGTCTCATGATTTCCAAACAATATGCGGCAATACCCTAACTAGAGGATACATTAAAAAAAAAAAAAAAGATTTTAAAGAAGATTTTATGTACTGAAAGAAGATTCCAAAATGAAGATAAGGCTCTGAGTAGGTGAAATTCTGGGAATATTCCCAGTTCCAGTTGGGTATTGAGATATTCATTAGTAGTTATAAAGATGATGTTGTTGCTTGTATTAGATTCACACAGCTGTATTAAGGTGAAATCAGAGGATTGTTCATTAAAATTTAGTCCTTGGCATCCATCAGCTAAAGATTATAGTTTGTTATGAGCACAACTGAGTATTGGGTCCATTTATTTATGGCAACAACATTTCGACACACCACCAAATTTTAGTAAAAAATAATGCGATTTCTAGTATTTGACTTAAAATTGTTTAGTAAAGACATAAGAAATATCATGATTTCTGTGATAGGGCACTTATTTGCTGAATCATTTTAAAAGATATTTATGGTCAAAGTACCAGATTGAAAAATAAATATCACATGCTATTATTTTACTTATGTATTTTGATTTGCATTTTTAAATCCTTTTCTATCTGAATAATGGAGGTGATAATCAACCACGATTCTCAAGTTAAGATGTTAATTGTTTGATTTTGCATAAAAATATATCCTGAAATTTATTCAAATTAGTTCAAGGAAAAATTATTAAAATGTTATGTTTTTAAGTGTCAATGTATTTTTGTATATAAACAGTTTTCAGTTCTAAAATATTTTATTGCCAAATATATATTGTCAGAGATACATTTTATCACATAGATTGATCTGATTATTACCCCAGGAGGATAAGGTCCGTGTAAGTACAACACTTGGTACAAATAAATAGATATTTTTTTTTTCAAATGCCCAATTGACAGCCACATTAATTTGAAAATAGATACTTTCAACAAGATTTGGTAGTTAATTTCTTATATTCATTTCAAAAGGCATTATAATTTGAAATCAATTTAAAAGATACACTTTTTTGTTTTCATTTATTTCAAAATGCTCTCTCGGTTTAGAGAACATATGGCACTTTTTATTTATTTATTTTTTCTATCAACTTGCTGACTTAATGAGGAAATATCCAAAAACTTTTAAAAATGAATAATTCAAATGGTAAAAAAGAACTCTAGTCTGAGTGATAAGCCAGTTTTATACACAAATTTGGAACAGGTTAACCTTCCCAAATGTTATGAGTATCACCAGCAGAGAGTAGTGCAAACATCCAAGAAAGAGGACAAATCAATAAAGATGTCAACAAGGTATAAGGTGGAAGAAACTCCTTAGATTTCAGGCTTCATTTCAAGTTTTCAGAACCACAAAAATCTACCTAAATTTTTGTCTGTTTTTTTCATTTGTTAATATATTCCTTAATAAACCACCAGGAAGTAGAAGTAAAATAGGAAAGCAAAGCAATGTGACATTCTCCCTTATAATTAAAATGTAGACTAGAAAAACTATTTAGTAATATGACTTAAAGTATTAAAGGAAAAACTATTTTGCATACTTTTATTTTTCCAATCATTTGTCTATTATCCACTCAATATCAAAAGGTGCATTTGTGTTTTAACATGTACTTAGAACTTCCCAGAGGGTTATGAGGACATGGTCTTTACTTTCTCATGTAAAACTTATGATGATTCATTTCCCTTCAAATTAATTTTTCCATAGTCATTAATCGTCATCAAATTTCTATTAAATTGCAGGTTAGTCAAGTTCATGCCAATTTCTGCATGCTAAGATTGAATTCTCTGGAACAAGAAAGACATTTCTCAAGTTCACAGATATTTAAAACAATGCCACAGTACTGAGTAGGTATTTCTACCCCAACACACAGCTTGACTTGTTTAAAAAAGTATTTATGTTGCTTGATGTGGAAAAGTAGAATGTTTTTACTTAAAAGTGGTTTTAATATTTTCTTGTGAAGAATCCTGTGCAACATTTAAAATACATTCTAAAGGACAGGTTGACTCAAGAGAGGAGTTTATGATGGAATTCTTTCTACATCAATAATGCAGTGTGTAGTGTTAGACCCAAAGTGGAGTAGAGACTTAATAATGGTCTCTTTTGATTCCCTTATTCCCTGTGACTCATCTTCTCCAGTTACACTTTAGAATGAATTCCCCTGTTTCATGAACCAATATGCACCAGAAACTTAGTCAAAGGAAAGAACAATGATTGTGAATCACACTGTAGATCAAATATGGTATGGTTCATTAACAAGAGCATCACTCAAGCTACAAGGATGGAAACTTATGAAGCTATAGCAACTTGGAATTATCTGTCCTTTTTTATTTTTATTTGACATAATAGCACAACAAAGTGGTTTGTTTTTATCCCTGTCCTAATAATGAAGAAATTAAGTTGAGTCATCAACTTCAGGTCACCTAGGCAGTTCGTGATGGGTGATTCATTATCTATTTTCTTTCCTATTAGAAAACTTTAAATACCACCAACTGGCCAAGTAAAACACTGCACGTGGAAATATAGCCATATTGGTATGATTTAATCACGGCCTCATTTGTAAGTGAAAAGATGTTATTTGAGAGTATTAAAATTAGAGAAAAGAAGAAATTAAATTTCAATTCTATTAATGCCTTAAAATTTGGGAAGATTATGAGTATTAATATAAAAATTATGACTTTACTGATGACTGTGTGTGTGTGCATGTGGTGTATAGTTTTACATCTTAATGACTTTCCCTTTGCCTAGACATTGTGGGAAAAAAATCACATTTAAAGAAATTTACTAAAATCGATACCCCATTTGACTTTCAAAAGTCTATCAAATAAGTTTCCTTATCATCCTGAACACTTTCTGAAAGTTATTTTTATATTTATCCCTAAATACAAAATTTGATTTTATTAATAATAGCATTATCAGAATTCTTTGATCAGGATGCTTCTTCTTTTCACATTTCCCCACATCTGCCTGTTTACTGGGAGAATACTGTGCTTTTAAAAGCCATGTTGATAACATTTATATTTAATTAAATGCCATGTGCCAGAATTACTTCTAACAAATTACATGGATATGTGTCTTTATAGGAAATAAAATTTCTCAATACTACACCCCCTGAGTCCTATTTTTGAATAAATTACTCCGTATAAGAACAGTTAGGATAGAAACTGTTGAAAAAAAGCTGACTTCTGTTACCATGGTAACTATAACCTCAAGAGGCTCAACTTAGGTTTTACATAGAAGTAATATAAATCTGCTATCAATTTTTCCCTTTCGATTTTATTTAAAAACAAAGATAACTTCCACAGAATAAATTAATGAAAAAATATAGATTTTCTTTTAATATTAGCTTGTTCTGGCAAAGCCAAAAATTTAGAAGTTATCTAAAATTCACACCAACCAAAAGAGCTGAAGTTAATAGCCAGGCTATCTTTTGTGAATGGTATAGACCTCTTAGTGCTTATTTTCTGAAAGCACTAACTACAGTAAGTAGTTAATTTCAAAAATATCATGGGTAATATTAATCATGATTTTTATTTTTCCTGTGAATACTATTATGTCTCAGGATGAAACACAAAGTAACATTTGAAACATATAAATTATTTTTAAAAATGCACTGCTTAATTACAATGTACAAATTATCTGATCAAATAAATGCTAGCTTGGATTTGAAGTATATATTGGACAGTTTTCAACAAAGAAATTTCACAAAAAATGAAGTCAAAGTATTCAGTGTTTCAGGACAGATCTGTAACTAAAGACCCATTTATGAAGAGTAAAATATAACCAGAAGTAAAAGAAGATATAAATATTTTGAGTAATAAGTGTACATTTGTGTTAATGTACATTTGTAATGTAAAATATTAACTAATAGTATTTTTCAGCATCAATTAAATTTCAGTAAGAATCAAATAGCAAGACAAGTAGAAAATGGCTCATTGTCTTCACATAATATTTTCTGAGGTCTTTAAATGCAGCTTTTCTTATCTGAATTACAATTATACATTCTCATATCTTTTGATCAGAGCTGTGAAAAATGCATCCATCCATTTTCACACTCAGAAAGTTTGGTAATAGCATGCAAGTTCATGCAGTTAATCTGTGATAAATACTTTGGCATATGTTAGAAATTCTGAAAGAATAATTTATATCTGGTACAACATCTGCTTTAAGAGAAAGACTTGCTAATCAAATTTCATTTACTCTTTTTGTGCTCATTTTTCAGGACGGCAATCTGATGAACACCAGGCTACTGCGCGGGTGTGCCATCTGCATTCCAAAATCACATCTTGGCCAAAATTCAAACACACAACTTTGATTTTTATACCAGAAAATTTCTGGCACAGAACTGTAAAGGGCAGGTGAATATAACGTGTGGGGGCATATGTGTTTTTTTTTTTTTTTTTTTTTTTTTTAGTATTGTTGAAGTGTTAGGTGTGAGTGCAGATTAAATTTTTCTTATTAAGATTTAGGCACTACAATTTTATACCTATTGTATACCTACAACAAAAACTATGTGTGTGTGTGTGTATAATTAAAATAAATCCTGTCCTTTCGACCAGCTGCAAGCTCCCTGAGGACAGCAACTCTTTAAATATTTAAGTTCTGTTACAGATTTCAGCATAGTATAGGCACTTAATAATAACATTTGGCTGGAATGCATATGACTGAGTAATGAAACAATGGTCTTCTCTGGAAGGAGGCCATTTCTATCCATTTTTCCACCCCATGTATTTACTCTGCAGGCACATACTAGGCAGTTAATGCATTTGTGGTTGCTGATGGACAAATGAGTTCTACGTGTCATCCCGACAGCAATTTTCATGGTAGAAAGAAATAATTCCTCAATATCATGCATTTTTAAAGTGCTATTTCCTGCAGTTCTTTAAAAACAGAACATCAAGAATAGTAAACTATCCCTTATGGGAAAATGGTGTAAAGGAAAGGAAAGTAGAATTTGATTTCACAGACTCCCCATGTCTTGAAATATTTGCTTGATTTCAGGAGAAGAAAATACAAAATACTTGCATATACTGAAAGAAAAAAAAATATTTAGTGAGGCAACATACTTGTCTTTTTAATAAATTTGGAACTGGAATAAGTAATAAAGAGCTTGCTAGGCACAAATTATTAAATTGCTTCATATTGCCTAAGGCCATGTAAAAAAGGTATAAAATTGTGTTACTCCATGAAACCATATAATTGCTTTAGGCTTTTATCTTATTTTCTCTCTGAAGCCTCATGACATGTAAATGGACTGATTTTGATATAAATATATTTACTATTATCAGAATTTAGAGTAATCAAAGTAAATTATTTTCATACTGTTATTCTTTGAATTTATTATTGAAGCAGCATTTAAAAAAGGTTAATTTTGAAAACTGTCAAAGTCATTAAAACAAGAGGCTGAGAAACTGACAGACAAGAATTGCCCAAGGAAACATGACAACTAAATGTAATGGTACCCTGGAAAAGATTATGGAACAGAAAAAGGACAGGTGAAAATATAAATAGGTGAAATATAAATAAATTATGGATTTTAGCTAATAATAATGCATGATATGGCTTATTAATTATAACAAATATCCCATATCCATATAAAACATTAATAAAAAAGAAAATAGATATAGGACTTGGAAAATATGTACTATCTTTTCAATATTTCTGTAAGTATAAAGCTCTTTTATAAAGTGAAGTATATTAAAAATTAATAGACACATTTTTCATTTTCTTTGAGCTCCAGTGAAACTCCACCAAGAGGTATTAGTCATGTTTTCAATGGAATCAAATGAAAAAAATCCCAATATTGTGTACGCTCCTTACCCAGTTGTATATGTATGTACTTCCCTACTCTGAATTTTTCACAGAATTTCTTTCCAGATACAATTGTTAATCTATGAAGTATACCTCATCATGCTACAATGTTGAATATTCAGACTCCTCCACATAAGGAAACTTTTGCAAATGATAATGGTAGTTGGATAAAGAAGGTCCACACACTACTAATGGCTATGTATTTTTAAAAAAATTATATAGGAATAATAAACAATTTGCCATCCATAAATGCAAGCACACAGACACAGAAAGAGACACAAACAAAAGAAATCAATATTTAAATTTTGTAATTAAGAGAAAGGATTCCATATTTAATTCAATAATAATTTCAATTCCATATATAATAATAATTTTCCACAAGTGAGAAAGAGTTTCAAGAAAACTAAGATAATGTGTTATTCTAAAGTAATATTTGACTAGTATTCATCAGAAATATTTTAAGGTCCATTTGGGAAAATCTTTCAGGAGAATGAATCTAATAACTAACAAACAGCTGTTTTAAAGTCAAAAAAAGACCAACAAACCAACGTGGTTTGGTGTTGAATTTAATGAAAGTTTTTTATTTCTCTTGCAAATGAGGAAAACAATCCAACAGCAATGGTGGGGAGAACAGGATAGTCAAAAGGGAAAATTGTAATCATCTATGATATTTATTCAAGGTGAGGTAGTAAATGTGCATATTGGCGAATGGAGATAAAAAACTATAAAAAGTGAATAGGATCGATATATTAACAATTATAAGGAACTTAAATCAATTTTGGTGGAAGTACATTAGAGAAAATGTACTAAGAGTCTGGGGGTACTGAAAATACCTTCTATTATGATTAGCTTATGAGAGCTGCAACCTAATTAGTGGATTAACCCATTTGAAGGTTTAAAAATCTGAAAGGACTGTCAGGCATGGTGGCACATGCCTGTAATCCCAACAGCTCAGGAGGCTGAGGAAAGAGGATTGCAAGTTCAAAGCCAGCCTCAGCAATAGTGAGGCACTAAGCAGGTCAGTGAGACCCTGTCTCTAAATAAAAAACAGCTGAGTGCTCCAGTGCCCCTGAGTTCATTCCCCAGTACCCCCACAAAAAATTTTGAAAGTACAACCATACTGTGTAGTAACTATAGGCAGATAAGTTGTGACTGTGGGAAATAGGTGACTGTGGACAGAACTTTAGGGCTTTTATTTTCTTTTTCCTGATACCTTCTCTCTCTGCTTCCTAGTTGCTACTAATGGAACAGCTATACCATACCCTGTGGCCATGATTTTCTGCCTTAACTCAGGCCCAGAGAAATAGAGTCATTCAACCATGGAGTAAACTTCTGAAACCATGAGGCCATAATCAAATTTTCTTCTCTAAATTGTTCTCATCAGGTGTGTTAATCACAGTGACGAAAAACTGACTAATACAGTTATAGGAGTTTCTTGCACCCAAAGAAGGCAAAACCAGAGGAAGTGACATGACCACTGTTTTGACTTTAGAGAATAAATTGATGAAATAAATATTATCAGTTTCAGAAGCACAAATGGTCACCAGCTGTGATACCTCCAGGTTCTGCTTTCAGCACTGCTGCTCGGAGTTGAAAAGTTCCGTTATGAGACCTTAAAGATCAACCAACATACACACTGCCCACAGCAGAAACAGAGCCTGAGGCAGGAGATCCTAAAATTTCCTGAGTCTGGTAGACTCACAAAATGCAACAATTTTGCTGAATATTAAAGGAAGATCATAAATTTCCCTGTCAAAGAGGACCACAACACATTTGCAGATGGAAGTAGCATGTGCAAATTGTAATTGTTTTTCAGTATAAACATAATTTATTCCGTATGGATACTTTACACACTTACCAAAAATATAGTGCTCCCTATATCATAAAGAGAGAATTTTAGTTTGTAAAAATTAAAAATAAAAATTAGCATGAAGGAGGAACTCAGGAAAGAATATAGACTGTAATAAAGGATATAGTTGCTATAAGTGCCCGCATAACTTCACTGAAGGGATTGGATTCTTTTTTAAAGAGGTGAACTAAAAAAAATTGTGGATGCAATATTTAAAATGAAAGTGTAAGGCAATAAAAATTATATGTAAACATTGTTCTCTAGTTGATAAATTGTTTCTCATGAAGGTATGGGTTGAAAATTCTGAAAGAACTTTACATCTGTACTAGGTTGAAAAAATTAGTAAACAAATGTTGGATAATGCAGTTTTCACTATCTGTAGAAAAAAGTTAAAAATATGGAAATAGAGGTTAGAATACATCCTGCAGTGTTTGATTAGAACTGAAGACATTATGACTCATGTTTAATAGGTAAGTAGGTAGATGAATGGATGGATAGACAGGTAGATAAAATAGAAAAATAAATATGTAGGGAATAGAAATCAATCTCCCTTATAGAATTCCAAATAATATGTATGTGTTGCCCTCTTAAGGAGATGGATTTTATTTCCACCATGCATCCTGAGGTTTGACTATCCTCACTGGCTCATGTTCATAGTCTTGAAAGGAATAAATTAAAAATTTTCCCAAGGAGAGACTTGACAGAGAATATCTCCACAAAGTTGTCAAGTTTAACATTACCAGTGATGAGTCATGTAGATACTACATGCCCCATACAATCCCAGGATAGCATACATTAAAAGTGATCATTCTCCAAGAGTGTTACAACTTCTAGGTGCAAACAGAAGTAGGAAATATCTTTGTAGCCTCACTCATATATATTGCCATACCTATAGTTATTTATTATCTACCTATCCTTATATATACATTTACTTGTTGATAAAATTATTATCACAAGATGTATCTCATCATGTGATAGGAAAAGAAGAGTATTTAACCTAAACTAAACATGAAGAAGACACTGGACACACACTCATGGAGGGACATTCATCAAAGCTATCAAGATCAGGAAAATCAAGGAAAGACTGATAAATCCTCACATGCCATGAGCTTTAACAAGACTAAATGCAAAATAGTATCATTGACTGGATTCTAACAACCAAATAAAGTCTGGAGTTCAGTATTTACTAAAAAGTAGAGTATCGATGTTAATCTCCTCGCATTTATATGTGCACTATGGTTATGTCAGAAAATTCTAAAGACTATATGGAAATTCTATTCTCTCTCAGCAACATTTCTATTATTTTTTTAGATTATACTTATTAACACTTTTTAATTGCATAAAATAGTGGATTTCTTTGTTATTTGGATGAATGAAATATTAATGTTGGTAGGTATCCTCAGAGCACATAGTCTTTAGCTGCCAAATAATGGCAAAAATCCTGTACAAAGCCAGTGAAATAAAAGACTTAAGAACAATGAGTGTCTGAGATGCAGAAACCATAAATTTCAGATAAACAGTAGCCCCTGGAGACTTGTCCATAGAGACTGAGAATACACTGTCACTGTGTATTCTCATTTCCTTTCCTTTTCAAAGTTCAAGTTTCTTAGACAGCTCATAAAGATTTAGTCAGGAGCTAGCAGGAAAATGTAACTTTTCATACTTTTTTAATGCAGTTTATGGATTTTGTTTTGGATCTTCCTTTAGTATGCATGATCAAATCAATGAACATTCATATGTTCCCTGAAGACTATGAAGTTGCAGATGAAATTTGATTGTGTAAACTTTCATTTTGTTTAATGGTATCAAGCATGCTTTCTCTACATTTCGAAAAAGAAATCTCCATTGTTGGGACTAATGACACGTTAACTAACTCAGGCTGACTCCTTACTCCCTGGTGAGTGAACAAAATCAAGGCCTCAAAGGTGGTTTCAAAAGTTAATGACAATAAATCGTGACACCCCTCCCCCGCTGACCTTTAAGCTGATTGGTTCCCACCTAGACTTCACCCTACATAAAAGCTGTGTGACTTCCTCAATAAGCGAGTTCCTGCTGTGACTGGTCTCCCTGACTCGTCTGATTGTCCTCCGCCTGGAGGGCTGGGTGCAGGCGGTCAGTTGGCCCTACCTTTCCCAGTCTGGCCTTGTTGGGGAGTGTCCCTTCCCTTGTCGCTGGTCCAGAAGAGCAAGGGGGCTAAAGACCCCAACACTCCATTGCCATTAATCTTTTCTGTGAAGTGTTTCTGGATGGAACAATAACTGAAGTATGCTTCCATCACCGAGGTATACTTGCACAACAGCTCTCACCAATAAGTGTCAGTCACCTTCTCCAATTGGCTACATGTCAATAGCAAAGCTAAAGATTCCATAGATTCTAAAAGAATAGTAAGTTTTCTAAAAGCTTATTTCTTAGCAATTATATAATCTACAAGAACATCTTTTCTTATAAGCAGAATATATTGTAATTGTGAAAAAACTATGCGAAGAACAACATAAATTTTTATTTTCTTGTATTCACCTCTGAAATTTAAAGAAATATGGTTTTAAGACAGTCTGATAGTTTAGAATGATATCTCCTGATGAAATAATCAGGAAAATCAATCTGGTAGATTGCCACTTGTTATGATTATAGTTCTGAGTTCCATCAAATCACTAAATAATTGGTATTTCAAATAATTATGTTAATTTAGTTGCAAAAAGTACTGTAGTTAATGACACTTCCTATGGATTTTTAAATAGCCAAGCATGATATTCCTGCTATTTGGGTCAGGATGAACTTTTGGATCACACATTTTAGTTAATGGTAGTAGAATTTTTATACTGCCTAAAATATCATCCTGTATTTTTCTTAAATAATTTAATGCATTAAAATATTTATTTTACATTTTGTAAACTCCAGTTAGGATTTTAGTTTAGAAATATACAAACCAACCACTTTATTTAGAAAGTAACCCAATGCTTCAGCAATCCCCATGTAGCCAAACAAAATGTGAAAAATTATGTGAGCCCAGCAGAAGACATATATATTTAAAAGAAAATGAACTCCATAATAAATGTATTCTGTGATAAAAAAAAAAAGATTTGGAACTTTCCATTCAATATAAAACCATATTTATAATTGGCAAATATGATGAAATTAAATAATATATTATTTAAGAGATCCTGAGCAAGGTTATAAAGTTTGTTAAGAAAAAGCAAGATACTAATAAAGAAAAAAGTCATTTTGGATTTTAGTGGAAAAAGATACAGGGAAAGTGAGAATCTGGGGCATGAAAGAAAACAGAAGCTATTTTAATAATACTGATGATAGCCTATATTTCATTTTATCCTCTATGTTTCATTTTACTTAAGTTTCATGACTTAGATTCTTATTCAATATTTTTTATGTATTTCAAATAATATTTCAAAAATATATTTTTGGAAAGATCAGATTCATTGGATTTTCTAATTCAAGTGCTGGGACATTAAACTAAAGTGTTTTTGACCTCCAAGACATATATATGCTTCATAAGATCTAGAGTCTTAAGATTTCTGTCTTTTCCCTACTAAGGAGAAGGAAAATAATCAGAGGATGTTTCTTCCCTTTCAGAAGGGCAGTTCCTTAAAACTAACACTATTATTTTTGCTGTTGTTACTAATACTGTCATCTACATATGCACTTAAACTAGGTTCTATCTCATTCTAACATTATTTCAGGAAGAAGAAATGACAAGGCAAATGCTACTGGCTTAGGCCTGCCATATTCCTAGAAATGGCTCACTCATTGCCCTTGGGAACCTCCCACCGCAGAGTCATTTGATTTTCACAAAATTGCCATTTCTTTATTTTCTATTTTCTTTCTTTTATTTTCCCTTCAGCAGTTTTTCTATTAAATATAATGATGAGTCCATTTGAATCTTTCTTAAGCTGACAAGATGAACACTTATAAGGGGAAATATCATTTCTAAATGATCCAGTTAATTGAAATAAAAAGTAAATGCAGTTTAGCACTAGAGTAGTCAATATTGGCAGAACATATATTAATCAGAAAAGGAAATGGATGCTTTAAACTTGACATTGCATTTTTATATTGTGGTTACTGCTTGTTCTACATTTTCAGTGAGGTATGATGTTCTTATGTGAGCAAATTAATTCTCATATTGTTGATCACAGTGTATCTGAAATTAACTATACATATCTCTTTGATGGCTATGTGCTGAAAACTGAATTTATTTTGTGCACTTCAGATACCAGATACAGATAATGTGAGTTGATAATGACAACTTCTTATTGCAGTATTTTTAAAACTTTACAACCCTATGTTGGTTTTGAGCCTACAAATGACTCCTTCAGGTTACCCAGTATCTGTCTTCATTGCACATGAGATATTCTTTATTTGATTTTGTATTTCAAAATATTTAATGAGAATCACTTCTCAGAATTACAATGGGCAATTACTATATGAAAAAATACTTGATACCATTAATCATCATGGAAATACAAATGAAAACTATATTGAGATTCCATTGAAATACAGTTAAAATGGCTATTATTTAAAAAATAAATAAAAGCAAATGCTGGCATAGTTGTGGAGAAAAGAATCTTTGCACACTATTGTTGGAAATGTAAATTAGCATAGACAATATGGGAAATGATATGGAGGTTTTTTTAAAAAAAAATGAGAATAGAATTACCATATTATCTAGCTATACCAGTCCTGGATATATGTCTAAAGGAAGCAAAGTCCTCATACAAAAGATATACCTGCCTACTTAATTTTATTGCAATACTAACTACAATAGTAAAGATAAGGAATCACCTTCAGTAACCACTTGAAGATGAACAGATTCAAAAATACAATCAGTGGAATATTATTCAACCATAACAAATAATGAAATCCTGGCATTTCTGAGAAAATAAAATAGAACTGTAAGACAATACATAAAGTGAAATATCAGAAGCAGGAAGAGAAGTATCACATTTTTCTCTCATATGTGGAAAATAAAAACAAAAACAACCTAAAAGTAGAATAGGGACTAATATGGAAAAAGAACTGTTGGAGTTAGAAGAGAATGGAAGAAGTGAGGGTGGGAGATATGATTATAGAATATTGTATGCATGTATGGAAATGCCACAGTGAGACTGATCAATCTGTACAATTAGCATGTATTAACGACTACTGAAGTGGAAAGTAAAAGTATGTACGTGTGCACAGAGTGCTGGGTGCCACTTCATTTATTTCATTCTTACAAACTTTTTTTCCCCTTTTTCCAAAGGTTTCCAAGCCATATAGAACTATACCTAATGAGTGCCTCAGAATACCACCCAAAGGGACTCTCAGATCATCCAGAACTGATGCCACCCTCTTTGAACCATTTCTGTCCATGTACCTAGACAAGGAGCACTTTTTTTTTCTTTTTTTTTTTTTTGTTACCAGAGTTTGAACCCAGGAGTGCTTAACCACTGAGCAGCATGGGACATTTTTATGTTTTTATTCTGAGAAAGCATCTTGCTCAATTGCTTAGGGCCTCGCTGAGTTGCTGAGTTGACTTTAAACTCGAGATCCTTCTGCCTCAGCCTACTGAGTCATGGGATTACTGGCATGCACTCGTGTGTTCTGCCCTGCAAAGTGTATTTTGGCAGTCAGCTCTGACTTCTCCAGCCTCCATCTACCTATATGCTTCCTCCATCACTCACCCTCCTTGGCTGACTTCTGTTTCATATGCAGCAAGGTCCCAAAGTTTATTGTGAACATCCAGATTCATTCCCATTAGGTTCATCTAAATTGTGAGGTTCCTGATATATGTGGCTCTTTTCCTCCTTTTCTGATGTATGGATGATACGCTCCTAATCGTGGCACACTATGATGTGTTTGTGGTCATTTGTCATAGCTTGAATTACACGCTGATCATGAACCCTTACCCTTGTGACTTCTTAGTTTTTGTTCCTGTTTGGATTAGCTCTTTTCACAGTTTACTTGCTTTAGTATTTATTTTCAAAAGTGCAGAAATTTCAAATTTTTTTTGTGACCCTTCTCAACTTCTTAATCTTGCCTATTCTCTTAACTTTATCAAAAATATGAATTTACATATTTTCTTGGGAAATATTTGTTGCTTTTTTTTTTCCAATTTCAAAGATCATTTTCTCTTAGTGCAAAACTATTTTCTGTATTCTGAGAGTTCCATCAACAAGTGGAAAGTATAGAGTCTCCCACGTGTGGGTCTCCTAGGTCAGTTATTTGCCTATTTTTGGAAAATCCTTGGATTTTACCTTGGTTCCTCTGTATCACATTCTCTTATAAGGGTTATGGTGGCCTCAGTGATGTACCCTGTGGCCAGCCATATGCTGTGTTCCTTCATCTTTATCCTGATGAACAGGGACATTAAAAATGACCTAAAGATACTGCATAACAGAACTTTCTAATTTCAGAAAATTTGATATCCATTTGATATGTATCTTGGAAAAAACAGTAAAACTTAACCTCCAGACCTATAACAGTAGTAATAAAAAGGAACTAACACGATTATAGGCTTCAAATATATGAAATGAATCTATGTGAAAAGATTTTTTTTTATTTTTTTAAAATTTGTTCTAATTAGTTAAACATGACAGTAGAATGCATTTATGCATTTTGATAACTCATACATAAGTGAAGTTAATTTTTGATTTTTCTGATTGTACATATAGTAGGATCACATTGGTCATACAGTCATGTATGTACGCAAGGTAATAATGTCTGTTTCATTCTACTATCCTTCCTACCCCCATGTTCCCTCCTCTCCTTTCATGCCCTGCTACATAATCTAAAATAACTCTATTCTTCCCACCCCTCCAACCACTTGTAGTGAATTAGTTTCCGCATATCAGGGAAAACACTCTGCCTTTGGTTTTTTGCTTTTGGCTTATTTAGCTTAGCATGATGTTCTCCAACTCCATTCATTTACCAGTAAATGTCATAATTTTGTTCTTCTATAATTTTGTGTGTATATATATATACACACACACACTACATTTTCTTTATCCATTTATCTGTTCAAGGATAGCTTTATTCAAGGTAAAGTTCCTATAGTCAACCAATGTTTCTAAATACACTCTCAAAATCAATATAGTTCCATCAGTTTTAAGGAATGTGGGGTAATACACTTAATTATCATGAAGATGTTCATTATTAAACTTCATGAAGCAATATAATGTTTATCTATTTATATTTATTTATTTTTAATTTTTGCCAAACCAACTTGATACAATTCCTGTGGGATTTGTAAAATCCCAAGTAGGATTTTCAAGATCATTGAGAGTCAAGGTTGCAGAAAATAAAAAAGAAAGAATAAAGGAAGGAAGAAAGGAAGGAAGGAAGGAAAGAAGGAAGAAAATAAATACATAGAAAAGTTTAAAACACAACTTTAAAGTTTGAAATTCATTGATTTGGAGTTTTATTTGTTTAGTGTTAAAACATTATGGAAAACAGGATGAAGGTTTCTCTAAAAATTAAAAATAGAATTATCAAATGATCCATGGCATGTATATTGGGTATATATTCTGGTTGCATATACAAAGAAAGTGAAATCAGCATGTTGAAGAGAGCTCTGTACTCCCATATTCATGGTAGTATTATTCACAATAGTCAAGATATAGAATCAAGCAAGGTGTCCATCAATGGATGAATAAAGAAAACACACACGCACACACACACACACAAACACATGGATGTATTGCAGTCTTAAGAAAAAAGGAAATCCTGTGCTTTGTAAAAACATGGATGAAGTAGGAGGCCAGAATGTTTGTTAAATGTTATAAGATAGAAACAAAAAGATAAAGCATGCATGATATCACATGTGGAATCTCAAGTTGAACTCATGGAGGTAGAGAAGACAATGGTGTTTCCCACGGTATAAATAGGATAGGTGGAAATTTGGGGAGATGAAGTGGGTGGTAAACTGGCAGGAAGGAAGAAGTGTTGGTGAGGCAAACTGGCCAGATTACATTGTTATATTCTGGGCATGTGCTAATGTATAACACTAAATTCCACCATTATGTACAGCTATAATTCACCAATAAAAATGTGGAAAAAATTAAATGGAAGCATATAAATCTAAAAAAAATAATTTTTTTTATTTCATTTCAGTCGATGGAAAAGTAAAAAAGATTTGTTACAAAAATCTATAAACTCTCATTAGTAAATATACATTATAACTTAAAAATTGCTAAAAGTAGTTTTTAACTGTTCTCAATACAAAAAAAATGTACATATGCATTAATGTATATATTAATTAGCTCCACTGAGCCATTCCTCAATGTACATGTATTTTAAATCCTTGTGATGCACATGATCATTATATACAATTTTGATTTGATTATTTAAAACAATGAAGTACCTGAGAAAGTTAAAAATGGAGAGCTTTCTGGGAAGTCATTATAGTGGAGGATGAAGAGTTTAGCAAACAAGAATACCTCAGTTTCATGTCAGTTACTTTGAAATACAGAAATGGGTCTGTTTCAGTCCAATTTTTTTTTTTTTCCTGCAGTGACCAAAATACCTGATGAGAACAATTTAGAGGAGGAACAGTTTATTTGGGAGTTAACCGTTTCAGAGGTCTCCATCCATAGACAACTGGCTCCATCCCTTGGGGCCTACAGTGAGGCAGGACTTCATGGCAAAGGGGTGTGACTAAGGAAAGCAGTTGGGAACAGGGCACCAGGAAGCAGAGACACAGCTCTCCTCACCATAACAAATATAACCCCAAAGGCATGCCCCCAATGACCCACCTCCAGACACACCCTGCCTGCCTATGGTTACTACACAGTTAATCCCAAACAGGGAATTAATGCACTGATTAGGTTAAGAGTTTCACAATACAATCATTTCACCTCTAAACCTTTGGCATTGTCTCACACATGAGCTTTTGGGGACATCTCATATAGAAACTGTAACAAGGCCCCTAAAAAAGATCTTTTCCCAGTCATAATAACATTAGAGCAGAAAAGACTGCTCATTTGAAAAATTGTTATCTTAATTAAAAAACAGAAACAAAAACAAAAATATTCAAGTCCATGAGGTCTTCAAGAGTAATGCTAAGAAGATGCTGACAGTGGACAAAGAATTTGATAAGATGGGAAGCTAAGGGCATACTTGCCACCATTTATGAATCTAGGAGTTCCATATCATTCCTCAAGAGGGAATTTACTGTTTGACGCTGGAAGAAGGATGCTACGATGCAGGAAATATTAAGGGGTATGTGAATAAAAGGGATGTTTTATTAGTATAAATATAATTTATTAATATCCCTTAATATAGGAATATTATTTGCATAATCTTAACATGAAAAACTGAGAGAGCTCATACAGAATATTCTTTTAATAAGTCTGTTATTGAAGAGAGAGAAAAATATAAAGATGATAAGCAAGAATATTGAAGTTAAGAAGTGATTATATTTTTACATACAAGTGTATATTGCAGTGGATATGTAGTATATTTCCAAAAAATATGTTTTGGTTTAGGTATTAGGTGTTTCCCAAAAGCTAATGTGTGAGATAATGCACTAACGTTCAGAGGTGAAATGATTGGGTTATGAGATCTTTAACTGAATCAGAGAATTAATCCCCTAGTGGGGATTAACTGAGGGTTCACTGAATGTAGGGTGTGACTGGAAGAGGTGGGTAATTGGGGAAATGACTTTGGTGTATATATTTGGTGAACTAAGCTTAGTCTATGCTTCTTGACCATGATGTGAACTGATTCTCTCCACCATATTCTTCTGCCATAATGTTCTGTCCCGTCCCGAGTCCTAGGAATGGAACCAGGTCTCTATGGACTGAGACCTCTGAAACAGAGAGCTACTAATGAATTTCCTTCTAAAATTGTTCTTGTCAAGTCTTTTAGTCACAGTAGTGAAACAATTGACTAAAAGAGAATGAAAGCATAAATTATCAATTTCTATTCTTTTGAAGTGTGAACTGTCCACCAAAACAATATCCTCTTATTTATTTACCTTTTTAGCGTTCTGAAAAGCTGAAATCAACTATAGTTAAAGAAGACGCATTATGCATTTCAGGAAATCTTTTCTAATTTTTCTTTTCTTTTTTTTTTTTTTTTGGTACTGGGGATTAAACCCAGGGGTGCTTAACCACTGAGCATCACCCCCAGTCCTTTTTATACTTTATTTTGAGGCAGGGTCTCACTGAATTGCTTAGGGTCTTGTCAAGTTACTGAGGCTGGCTTTGAAGTAGTGATCCTCCTGCCTCAACCTCTCAAGTGGCTGGGATTACAGGTGTGCAGACACTACAACCAGGCAGAAACTCTTTTTAAAGTAATGTAAATGTGCACTTATGGGAGTATTTTTTTGAATTGTGCAATGTCACATAAGTTCACAATTTAATTGGATTTATGATTCAATAAAAGGTTCAATAGTGACCTTGCCAAATGTAAGGGCTTAGGACACTAAGCCAAAGTGTAGACTAAAAACTAATAGCCTACATGTAAGAAATAATATATGTATTAAAGGCAATAGAGAAATGTTAAATTGTATAAAGATTTTTATTTGTTTTAGAAGTTCTGGTAGTTTAAGGATCTAGTTTGTTTTGAGAGAAACTGGAGTGTCTGTGTGTGTGTGTGTGTGTGTGTGTGTGTTCCAAGGGAGATGGATTGTAGTGTATCAGTTGGTAACACACATACCCAGGTCATGTGGCATATGATTTTGTAGATGCCTGTCTCTAAGAGCTTTGACTCATGTGATAACTTAATAACATTGTGAAAAGTTACTAGATATTAAATGGCAAAACATAAAGAAATTATAAAATAAATAATAAAAAATTAAAATACTTCTTACCTTCAGTAATTTGCTACTTCTAGTAAAATGCTTCCTGCAGTATGTGCAGTTTCTGGTTCCCACCCCCCACAGGCTCCATTAACTTAATCAAATTACTTTACCTTGGTGCTTGCCAACCTCATTATCGTGTTATGTAGTTGTCTTTAAAATTCATTAGACAAAGACATTCATTTAAAATGCATTAATTTCTCCACTCTTCTGAACCCCTTAGCCAGAGGTGGAAATTTAGAATGCAATGCAATATTTAAAAAGGAAGGAATTTGACTTGGAATTTTTGTATTGTAATGACTGATGCAGTTTTATCTAAGAAAAAAATGGAGAATATTTTTATGAGTCCCTCAGAGACTTAAAGATTCCCCTTAAATTTCATGAGCTCTAGTCATGCAAAACTATATTTTCTTGGATAGCAGTTATTTTAGAAAACTACAATATTCACTTTGTAACCAAAAAGTTATGTATGGATAATGATTTTTGTTTTTAAATTCATACTTTTATATAAATTTTAATTAGCGAAATATATCAGAAGTTTGTAGGGAACATTCCTAAAGCTTGTCTGACAGTAGTCACTGACACCGTGGTCTAAGTAAGTCAAACAGTCTGAATAGAGAAACTGAGATAATGGTAAAGACTCTCCATGGAATGAAGGTCTTTGCAGTTGCTGAGGCTGAGTTTGAGCTGAGGGGAGGCCTCGTTTTGACATGCATCACAGAAAGCTGTGATGTGAGCTCACCTACACTGCCTTGCCTCATGGTGTGTGCTGGAGCTTGCCATTCCCCAAGTCCTTTGTCTCAGACCTGTTGCTGGGCAGAATTGCTTAGGCAGGCTTAGTTTGTTTACACTACATGGACCCTCGACCCTCAATGTATAGTTCACCTACAGGCTGACTCTGTTATACTTTAACAAGCATGTTAACCTAACTGGATAATGTGCCTATATATGTCCTGTGCAACCATAAATAAAATTAGATCCGTGCCTTCAGAGCTCGAGCTCTGATGCCTGAGTAAGTGCACTGGGTAAGGCTAGGTAGGGTAGGTATGGTACGTCCTCACCCTCAGCAACCGGTTTCTGAACATCTACAGAAGTTGAGTCCTTTGACTAGGAAAGTGACAGATTTGCTAATGTGTAAGTGATGAGCAGTTTCAAATAGACCCCACTTTACTAAGAATCATCCATTACATAGTGCATGTGCTATTTAATTAATGTATTTTAGTAGTTAATATAAATATACCTAAAAATTTACACTAAAGTTTTTTAGATTTTCTGACTTATTCTACAATATAAACTATGGTTGTTTTACCCCAAAAGTCTTCATACATCTAAAAAACATCTACTTTGGGAATAACACACTGAATACTGTTGTCATTAAATTAAAATTTAAAAAATGTTTAAAAAAATTGCACCGCAAAGTCTGATTATTTTCTTGATTAACTAATATCATTAGCAAGATGTTTCTCAACCCATGTATTCCCTGATATCAAAGGGAAGGCATTAGTAATATAGTTTTGAAAGTTAAAAGTAAAGTTTTTTCCATCACAAAATAGATTCTAGATATGAATAAAAATTTTTAGGGTATGTGTGTGTAGTTGTGCCTTTGTAGGGAGAAAGAGAAATGAGAGAGATACAAAACATTTGGACTTGGGTTTTATGGTTAAAATCGGGGCTTTAATATCTGAACCCCACTTGACTCCTCAGGACTCCTAGAAGTTAAATTCTAGAGTGAAGAGAGTACATAATGGTCATGAGTACCTTTCTAAGAGAAGGAATTATTTATGTCACCATCTAATTGCCCAACATACAAAAATTTAATGATTTAGGGATGTGGTTATAGCTTATAATTAACTGATTTTTGCTGAAATTAACTCTGATGGAGTTAGTGTTTAGAAATTGAGGGAAAATGCTACCTAATTATTGTAGTCCACAAGTGCTTAAATAATAAATAATATACAATTAATTGACTAATTGAGCTACACGGAACTTATGGTAATTTTGTTCCAAATAACTTTAAAAATGACGCCTCCAGATGTCATTATTGTACATGTGCTGCAACACCTCAAAGATAAAAAAAAAAAAAAAAAAATTCATTTTCAGCATGGCGTATAAAGCAACAATGGTCCAAACATATTGATAGCTCATTGTTTGCTCAATTCCAAGCCAAGTGCTCTCTATGAGAAACTGTACCTTCTTTATTATTCCCAAAAATTTAGTGAAGAAGAAACTATGTATTTTAAGTATGTATTTTACCGATAATAAATTTAAACTGAAAAGAATTATTCCTTTCAGTTCCTGAAACTTTTGTTTAAAAAGTATTTCTACACATATGGGGTATGTGCAAGTTCCACACTGCTAAGACTGATTTTTCTACAACTGTTATATATTCAATTGGAATTTAATTACTAAGTAAGATAAAATTGATCACAAAATAATTAAAATGTATTCAAAATTACATTCACTATTGTACCAGCATTTTTCTTATGCTCAACCATGCAATTAATTTCTTCCTTCCAAAATGAGAAGTCAGAATGAGAAGAAGTTTCTAAAAATGTGTGTAAAAAGTTTTCCTGGAAATCTGTACTAAATGTTTTCCAAATTATTGTAGAGGATTACAAAACAGTCACATTCAGAAATACTAATCAATGGAATGATTGGCACCAATATCTTTAACATGCTTGAAGCAGCCAAGAAGCATTTGAAAGGCATTGTAAAATAATCATAATTTTTCAAGCATTTTTGCCCATTGAGGGAATTAGTTTCAAAGCATATTCCAATCAAATAGTTATTCTTCACAGTAAAACGGTTTAAATAATCCATACTTTGTCATGATTCATGGAAGAATAATAGAGACAAATGGCCCAGGATCACCAAAATTATGGATTATAGAGAGACTTAAAAATGCACACAAAACACTTCCCAGACAAGCAGATTATTTTTCAGAGTATGCAGTTTGATTGTTTTTATTCTGTGCCTGTCACTCACAGCCATACTTTATCTTATTCATTCAAACTTGCTGCACCTAAGTAAAATCTTTCAGAAGATGTTCTTTTCTCTATTTAATATATATGTAAAGCTAAGATTTAAAGATGCCAAAGCACTTGCTCAGAACCTGTTTTTTTCTCATTATCATATATTTTAGTCTATAGTAATTTATTACATAGATCTGTAGGTGATGAATCTGAATATTCTGTATTGCTTAACAATGTAGATTGAATAATATAATTCCACAATCGAGTGTCCCTTAGAGAATATACTAACAGGATGGATAATGATAGAATGAAATCAATTTAAGGTTAAATTAAGAGCTCTAAAATTCACATCCTACTTTAAGGGTCTTTACTTTCTTACCAGTCACACTTGCCTATCAGTCTGGCAAACTAGTTCAGCCCCCATGTGACCTATGGAAACATATGGGTTGTGCTCAGAATTTTCCTGCAAACCTGTTCCATTTTGATAATGAATATCAAAATGGATTATAGATTATAACCGAAGGAGTTATATGAAGATTATACTACTATGTCAAACATAAACTAACACAGTTTACCCAACTGAAGTCTAAAATACTCTTCAGGAGAAACTTCTTTAACATGCCCTACAGAATTTGTTGATATAATAGTTCTACTAGATGTGCAAAGATCAACAAAAGAAGCATGAAATAGCAAGAAAATGCTTGCCTCAAAGGAGCACAATAATCCTTTAAGAAGAGTCCAAAGAAAAGGAAATTGACAAAATGCCTAAATAAATAAAAAATAATTATTTTAAGGAAACTCAATGACATGAAAAATACAGAAAATTTAATGAATAGAAAAACAAAGCATGATCTGAGTAAGAAATTCAAGAGACAGATGCCACTTAAAAGAACCAAACAAAAATCTTGAAGCTGAAGAACTCGATAAGTGCAACTAAAAACATAGTTAAAACCCTCAACAAAAAAGTAGATAAAGTAGAAGAAAGAAATCGTGAAGCTGAAGCCCAGTTTTTTAGAAAAACCAAACAAGACCAAAATAAATAAATAAATAAAAAGATAAAGGGAATGAGTCTTACAAGATATATGTAACACAATTAAGTAAATAACTATTTGCATTGTGAATTCTGCAGACAGGAAAGAGAAATATAAAAGTACAACAAAATGATTCCTGAAACTCCCTCAAACATTAAAAAATATATTAATATCCAGATCCAGGGGGCTTGAAGAACCCTAAGCATATTTGACCAAAAAGAATCCTATCTGGGAAGATTTCAGATTTAAACTTGCAAAAATCCCAGAACAAATAGAATTCTAAGAATAGCAAGAGAATCATGTCAAGCACACTGAGGTAATTCTCATTAGACTACCAGTAGATTTATCAAAAGAAAGTTATAGGTCTTAAGAGAATAGATGACATATTCAAAGTTCTGAAAGTGGGAGAAAAAGTCAGAAACAACTGTTAACTAAAAATACCATACCCAGCAAAGTTATCCATTAGGCATAAAAAGGAAAATCATTCCAAGAAAAGCAAACACTGGGGGAATTTATCTTCACCAAACTAGTCTTACATATATGTAGTAAGGTAGACCTAGACCAAGAAGTAAAAGGAAGGTAACTGTAAGATAGCTGCTATTATAAAAACACTCAAATACCATAATATTATTCTTCTTTATGACTGAATAATATCCATTGTGTATATTTACCAGTTTCTTTATCCATTCATCTGTTGAAGGGCATCTAGATTGGATTCACAATCTAGCTATTGTGAATTGAGCTGCTATAAACATTGATGTGGCTGCATTACTGTAGTATGCTAATTTTAAGTTTTTTGAGTATAAACCAAGGAGTGAGAAAACTGGGTCAAAAGGTGTTTCCATTCCAAGTTTTCTGAGGATTCTTCACACTGCTTTCCAGAGTGGCTGCACCAATTTGCAACTCCACCAGCAATGTAAAATTGTGTCTTTTTCCTCACATCCATGCCAACATCTATTATTGTTTTTGTTCTTGATAATAGCCATTCTAATTGGAGTAAGATGAAATCTTAGGGTTGTTTTAATTTGAATTTCTCTAATTACGAGAAATTTTTTGAACACTTTTTCATATATTTATTAATTACCTGTATATTTTCTGTAAAGTGTCGGTCCAGTTCCTTGGTCCATTTATTGATTGGGTTCTTTGTATTTTTGGTGTAAAGTTTTCTTAAGTTCTTTATAAATTTTGGAGATTAGTACTCTATCTGAAGTGTGTGTGGAAAAGATTTTCTCCCACTCTGTAGGCTCTCTTTTCACATTATTGATTGTATCATTTGCTGAGAAAAAGCTTTTTAGTTTGAGTCCATCCCATTTATTGATTTTTGCTTTGATTTCTTTTGCTCTGGGAGTCTTATTGAGGAAGTCTTGTCCTAAGCCAACATGATAAAGATTCAGGTCTACTTTGAATAATATTATGGCATTTGCAGATAAATGAGAGGAATTAGAGAATATAATACTAAGTGAAATAAGCCAATGCCAAAAAACCAAAGGCCAAATGTTTTCCCTGATAAGTGGATTATGGTATATAATGGGAGTGGGAGGTGGGAGGTAAGAGAAGAATGGAGGAACTTTAGATTACATAGAGGGAAATGAGAGGGAGAGGGGTATGAAAACTGGTGGAATGAGACGGACATCATTACCCTATGTACATGTATGATCACACGAATGGTATGAATCTACATGGTGAACAACCATAGAAATGAAAAGATGTACTCCATTTGTGTACAATGAATCACAATGCAGTCTGTAAAAATAAAAAAAGTCATAAAAAACACTCACAAATATGAAGGCTACTAGTAAGAGCGTATATATAGAAAGAGAAACAAATTGAACCTTATCAATAAGGAAACCACCAAACTACACAGAAAAACCAAAGGAAAGAAAGAAACAAATGATATGTAAAGCAAATAGAAACAAATTAGCAAAATAACAGCAGTGTGTCTTTGCACATCAATGATAGCCATTAACCTAAGAAAGTTAATTCCCTATCCAAAGGAAGAATAAAACACGTTATGTTGCCTATGTGAAATTTTTAATTCAAATTTTGACTTTTCTTCTTATTTTACTGAATTGTCCCATTGAGTGTTTTTTGAGGTATTATTTTTAATATTTTTTTGGCATTTTGTCAACTTTTTTTTCTTTGGGATCTTGATAACTATCTTCACTGGTAAAGATGCACATAGACTGAAAGTGAAGAAATAGAAAAAGATATTCTATGAATACAGACACTTAAAACAAGAAAGAGTACCTATATCACACAAAATATTTAAAAATTAGAGTCTGTAAAACGAGACAATATCAGCATATAGTGATCAAAGAATCAATTCAACAACAGGGCCATACATTTGTAAATACATGCAGAACAAAAGCTGTTGAATCCAATTGTACAAAGCAAGCATTCTTAGATATAAAAGGAAATACAAACTTTAATACAATGATAATTGGGAAACTTAATACTTCATTTTCATATGAGAACATGTAATTATGGCAAAAAATCAACAAGGGAGCATCAGTGTTAAACTATACTATAAAACAAATGGACCTAAAAGACATTTACGAAACAGTTTCATCTACTGTTGCAAAATATATATGGTTCTCATTAGCACAGGGAATGTTCTCCAGGGTAGACTATATCAAATTTCAATAAAGTCAAAAGAAATTTCAATAACAAAAATGAACATTGTATTATATATCTTCTCTGTTGACAATAGAATAAAACCAGGTTTTAATAAGAATTTTAGAAATTACATGAATGCTCAAAAATTAACCAACATGTTCTTGAACAACTGATAGTTAAAAGAGAAACTCAGAAGAGAAATATGCAAATTTCTGGAAATAAAAATGGAAATATAACATACCAAAACATGTGGGACACAAGAAAATAGTAACTGGGAAAATTATAGCAACAGTGCCTATAGGGGGAATAAAAAAGAAAATTTTCAAATAAATAATTGAAAATAATTGAAAAATAGAACTCAAGGAACAACAAATACAGGAACAAGGTAAAGCCAAAATTGGTACAAGGAAAGAAATAGAAAATATCAAAGTAGAAATAGAGAACAGAAAAGAAAATACAAAACATCAACAAGGCAAAGACTTAACTTTTTGGAGAGAGAAATGAAAGAGACAAACCTTTAGCTACACTACCCAAGAAAAAATAAATATTGCCCAAATAAATGAAATAAGAGATATAAAAGGAGACAGTACAACTGATAACACAGAAATGCAAAGGATAATTAGGGATTATTTTGAACAACAATGTGCCAGCAAGTTGGAAAACATAGAAGAGGTGGATAAATTTCTGTGAGTATAAAACCTACTAAACTGATCCATAGAGACCAGAAAACGTGTACAGACTAATAATGCAAAATGAAATTGATTTGGGAATAAAGTTTTCAAACATAGGATAATATTAACAAGAGCAGATGTATTCCCTCTTAAATTCGAACATTTAAAGAGGAAATAATGTAAATTCTTCTAAAATTATACCAAAAAAAAAAAAAAAATGAAGGGAGAGAATTCTTCCAAACACATTGTATCCTGATATGTAGACAAGAGTACAACAAAAGAAAATGAAAGAATAATATCTATCCCTTATGAAAACTGAAAAAATTCTTGACAAATATCAGCAAATTAAATCCAACAGCACATCATAATGATCATAGAGCATCATCAAATTAGATTTAACCCAAGTATGCAAGGACATTTCATCATATTCAAATAATAACTGTAAATATATAACACCAGCAAAAATTATATGATCACTTGAACATATGCAGAAGCAGCTTTCAATAAAATTCAACACACTTTCATAGTAAAAACTCAATGAGTTAGGTATACAAAGAATGTCCCTCAACCTAATAAATATTACATATCACAAACCCACATCTGACATCATATTGTAATGAAGAAAGGCAGAAAGTATTTCCTCTAACATCAAGAATAAGATGAGTATATCCACTTTTATCATTTCTGTTTAAAATAATACTGGAAGTCTATGCTATTAAGGAAAAAGTACTAGGAAAGGAGAAAGTCAAATTATCTGTCTAAAGAAAATGTAACTATATATATACAAAATTATAAGACTTTATCCAAAGCTCTTATAATTGATAAAGGACACATCGAAATACAAAAGTTAACAGCATTGTTTTTTTATCCATATTTTTATTGGTGCATTGTACTTATGCATAGCTGTGGATTCTTTGTTAAATATTTACATATGCATACAATATAACAATGCAATTTGGCCCATATCATTTCCCAGAATTTTCCCTTTCTCACCCATCCTACATCCCCCTGTTTTCTTTACTTCCCTAATCCCCCATGAATTTTAATGAGTTCCCCTCATCTTTTTTTTTTCTTTTTCCTCTCTAGCATCCACATATGCAATAAGACACATAATCCTTGACTTTGAGCTTTTGTTTTATTTTTCTTAATATATTGCTCAAATTCAACTCATGTCTGCATTTATCTTACTTTTCTTAACATACTATTTCTTAAGTTTAATTCATTTTCTTGCAAATGACAATTTCATTCTTCTTTATGACTGAATAAAATGATATTGTGTAAGTATACCATGTTTTCTTTATCCAAACATGCATTGATGGACACCTAGACTGGTTCCACAGATTGGCTATACAGAATTGCATTGCTGTAAACATATGTATATATGTATTACTTCAGTATGATGAGATTATTCTTTACGATAAAAATGGAGGAGCAGTGTAGCTGGGTCATATGGTGATTAAATTCCTAGTCTTTTTGTGAATCTCCATAATATTTTCCATAGTTGTACTAATTTAAAATCCCACCAACAGCGAACAAGTGTTCCTTTTCCTCCATATCCTTTTCACCATTTATTTTGTTTGCATTCTTGAGGTTTCCATTCTAACTGGAGTGAGATCATATCTCAATGTAGTTTTGATTTGCATTTCCCTAATTGCTAATAGTTTAATATGTTTGATATATTTGTTGGTTATTGGTATTTCTTTGAAAAGTATTTAGTTAATTTGCCCATTTATCAATTGGTTCATTATGTTATTGGTGGTAAGCTTTTAGAGTTCTTTATATATTCTGGATCTTAATACTCTGTAAGAGTAGTTAAAAAGATCTCCATTTTTGTTTACTTTTCTGTACAAAGTTTTTTAATGATGCCAGTCTATTACCTATTACCTCTTGGCATTATTTCCTGAGATTTAGGGGTCCTGTTGAGATAGTCATTGCCTCTCTGCCCATTTGTTCAAGTGTTGACTCTAATTTTGCTTCTAGGAATTGAATATTTTCTGGTAGAATTCCTTAGTTTTTGATTCATTTTGAGTTAAATTTTTATAGGATGAGAATTAAGAATCTATTCCATTCTTCTACAAACGGATAGCCAGTTATTCAAGCATTACTCATTTAAAAAGTCTCTTTTGTTACTATAACTCCGCAGTATAATTTAAGATCTCTTATTGTGAGGTTTCCTGATTCCTTTTTCTTGCTAAGAATTGCTTTGGCTATTCTGGGTCTCTTACTTTTCCAAATGTATTTTATGATTTCTTTTTCTATTTTTTTAAAGAATGTCATCGAAATTTCAATAGGAATTGCATTAATTCTGTGTAGCATTTTTGGTAGTATGACATTGTGACAATATTAATTCTGCCTATTCAGAAGATGGGAAATCCTCCCATATTCTAAAATCTTTAATATCATTCGTGAGCATTCTGTGCTTTTCACTGTAGAGGTCTTTCATCTCTTTCATGAGATTGATTCCCCCATTTTTTGAGGTTATTGTGAGAGGTATAGTTTTCCTAATTTTTCCATCAGCTGATTCATCATTAGGAATGCAATTGATTTATGGGTGTAAATTTCACAACTTGCTACTCTGTTGATTTTTGTTAATGTTTTCTATAGTTTTCTGGTAGAGTTTTTTGAGTCTTCTAAATAGATAATTGTGTCATCAGCAAATAGGGATAGTTTGAGCTGTTCTTTTCCTATTTGTATCCATTTAATCTCTTTCTTTTGTGTAATTACTCTGACTACAGTTTAAATGAATATGTTGAATAGAAGTGGTGAAAACTGGCACCCCCCCAAAAAAAAACCTTAATGCCAAAAAACCTACAAACAGCCTAATCAATAAATGGCAAAGGAACTGAACAGACACTTCACAGAAGAAGAAATACAGCTGGTCAACAAATATATGAAAAAATGTTCAACAACTCTAGCAACTGGAGAAAAACAAATTAAAACTACACTGAAATTCCATCTCACTCCAGCCAAAATGGCAATTATCAAGAATAAAACTAACAATAAATATTGAAGGGGATGTGGGGATTAAGGTACCCTCATACATTGCTGGTGGGACTGTAAAAATTGGTGCAACCACACTGGAAAGCAGTATGGAGATTCCTCAGAAAACTTGGAATGGAACCACCATTCAATTCAATTATCCCACTCTTAAGCATATATACCCAAAGGACTTAAAATCAGCATACTATAGTGACACAGCCATATTGATATTTATAGGAGTTTAATTAACAATAGCTAAGCTATAGAACCAACCTAGGTGCCCTTCAACAAAAAAAATGGATGAAGAAAATGTGATATACATTCACAGTGGAATGTTATTCAGCCATTCAAATGACTTTATGTCTTTTGTTAGGGAGTGGATGGATCTGGAGACTATCATCATAAATGAAATAAACCAATCCCAAAAAACCAAGGACTGGATGTTCTATCTGACATTCAGATGCTAACACACAAAAAGGGAGGAGGGTGGAAGAATAGAATTTCATTAGATTAGGCAAAGGGAAATGATGGTAAGGGAGGGAGAATGAAAATAGGAAAGATCCTAGAACAAATTGGACATAACTTTCCCATGTTTATATATGAATACACCACCAGTGAAATTCCACATCATATACAACAACAAGAATGGGATCCTAATAAGAATTACATTATACTCAAAGTATGTGTAATATGTAAAAATCCAGTCTACTGTCATATATCTAAACAGAACAATTTTTTTTAAGTATATTTTTTCCAGTGCATGTTTTTGGCACCCTTGTCAAGGATCAAACAACTATATCCAAGTTGTTTTGTCTCTGTGCCTCTATTCTGTATTATTTGTCCACTTGTCTGTTTTTATGCCAGTGCCATGAAATTTTTGTTATTACAGTTTTGTAGTGTAATTTGAAGTCAATTATTGTGGTGTCTCCAAAACATCTTTTTGGTTTAGACTTGCTTTGAATTTTAAGTCTTTTCCTCATTCAAATAAAATTTAGGACTGCTTTTTTCCTAGTTCTTTGAAGAATATTCTTGGTGTTTTCATGAGGACTACATTGATTCTGTACATTTCTTTTGGTAGTATTGTCATTTAAGTAATATTAATTCCACCTCTCCATGAACATGGAAGTTCTGACCATCTTCTGTATCTTCTTCAATTTCTTTTATTAATGTTCCATGATTTTGATTGTAGAGATATTTCACCTACTTGGTTAGATTTATTCCAGGTCTTTTCTGTGTGTGCTTTTGGGGGTACAGGTTGTTTTCCTACTAACCTTCTCAGCAGATTCATAATTGGAATATAGCAAAGCTATTGATTTTTATATGTTGATTTTGTTAGCTGCTAATTTTCTGATTTTGTTTGTTAATTTTTTTAGTCTTCTGGTGGAGCTTTTAGAGTTTTCTAAGTATAGGATATAATCATTTGCAAATTGTAATAATTTGACTTCTTCCTTTTCAATTTTCATCCCTTTTATGTTAATAGCATTTATATACATCAAAAATGAATGTACTAAAAGGAAATCAATAAAGCAATTCTGTACACAATAGGCACAAAAAATGAAATTCTTAGGAAAAATTTAATCAATGAAGAGAGGGATTATTATAATAAAATTTACAAAACACTGATGAAGGCAAATGAATAGGACATGCAGAATGAAACATATCCCATGTTCACAGATTGAATTAATATGGTTAAGACATCCATACAATCCAATATGATATGTAGAATCAATACAATTTCCATCAAAATATTTATTGTATTCTTTGGTAAAGACATTGTACAATTTATATGGAATATTAAAAATCCAGATAATCAAAGCAACCTTGAACAAAAGGAACAAACGTAGAGGTTTCACATTACCTGATTTCAAGATATACTTCAAAGTTATAGTAATCACAGTAGCATAGTACTAGTATGAGAACAACACATATATCAATGGAATAGAATAGAGAACCCAGAAATAAATCCATGCGTCTATAGTCACTAATTTTCAGCAAACAGGCCAAAACTAAACTTTGAAAACAGGACACATTTTTAAATAAATGTTGCTGGTATAAGTGAATATGCATGTGTAGAAGAATGAAACTATACTACTATCTTTCACCATGCAAAAAATCGACTCAGGATAAAGAGCTAAATATTAGACTTAAACTATGTAACACCAAGAAGGAAACAATGAAAATACTTGAAGATATTGCTATGGGCAACAAATTTTTGGATAATGAAATAAAGATACATGAAACCAAAATAAATATGAAAAAGGGGATTATATCAAACTAAGAAATTTATTCACAACAAAGAAAATCTTCCCCGAAGAAAAAAGCCTATAGAATTGGGGAAAATATTTGCAAATTATGTGTCTAAAAAGATATTAACATCCAGAATATATAAGAAAGTTGAAAAAACTCATGAACGAAAAATCACTCATTTTAAAACATGCAAGTTATCTAAATTCACATTTTTCAAAAGATGATATTCAAATGATCTGCCTGTATATGAAAAAATTCTCAACATTTCTATACATCACAGAAAGGCATATGAAAAGAACATGGAGATGTCAGCTCAACCGAGTTTGAATAATTACTATTGAATAGATAAAATATATCTTATATTCACAAAGATACAGGGAAAAGAAAACACTTATTTACTGTTGGAGGAATGTAAATTAGCCCAGGCATTATTACCATAGGATTCAGCAATCATACTACTGGGTCCATATTCACAGAAAATAAAATCATCATGTCAAAGAGACATCTGCACTACCATGTTCATTGGAGTACTAGTCACAAGAGCCAAGAAATAGAAACAACCTAAGTGTTCAACAATGACCCACTAATAATGAATATGTGTTATATGACCATGGTGGAATACTAATAGGTCACCTAAAGAATGAAATCTTGCCATTTGGAAAAGTATGTGGATGACACTGGAGATCATTATGTTAAGAAAAATAAGTCAGGAACAGAAAGATAAGTATGACAGAATATCACTCATATGTGTAATCTGAAAAAGCTGATCTCTCAGTAAATGGGAGTGGAATGGTGGTCCCCAGAGACTAAGGGGAGTATAGGAATATAGGTGGAAATACACTGGTCAACATGCACTAAATTGCAGTAGGCTTGGAGTAAATATTTCTAGTGTGCTGCTACATAGTAAGAGGATCCCAGATGATGATAATATACTATATATTTTAAGTCTAGAAAAAAGACTTTTTAGTGTTTTCTTTAAAAAGAAAAAATAAATATTTTAGGAAACACATATGTCTAACCTGATTTAAACATTGCACAAGGTAGATATGTATAAAACATTTCATATTGCTCCATTAGTATGCAAATTCGTAATATTTTATGTTAATTAAAATAAATTTATATTAAAATAATAGAATAAAATTAGTATTTTTCTACCATAAAAGAAAATGTGGAAACAGAGGAGAGACATGATAAGAAATCATTAGATTCCAAGCATAAGAAAAAAATTAAAACACTTTGCTGGCTCTGAGAAGTTAGGGTCAAAGAGCAAGCATGAGGAAAAGGACTTTAGGAATTAAGTGAGCCCCCTCCCCAATGTGAAACAGCAGAGAAACAGAGGCTTAGTCCTATTCTCAATAAACTGCCTTTTGTGAAAAACAAACATACTCGGGACTAGAAATTTACCCGAGAAAGTTCAGATAAGAGCTTGCCAAATTCTGACCTATAGATATGTGAGATGACAAATAGGTGTTTTAGACCAGTAAAAACATAAATTGAACTTTAAAAAATAGAATTATTGTAAAATCCAAATATCCCATTTCTAAGTATGTATACAAAAGAAATGAAATCAGCATATCAAAGAAATACCTGCACTCACATATTTACTGCAGCACTGATCACAATAGCTAAGATAGGGAATCAACTGAGGTGTACCCACAGATGAACTTAGTTTTCCAAATGTGATGTATGGACACAGTAGAATGTTCAGCAGTCATGAAAAAGAAGGAAATCATGTCATTTCTATTGAAATAGATGGGATTGAGGGACATTGTGTTAATTGAAATAATCCAGGCACAGAAATGCAAGTACCACTTGTTATCACTCATTTGCAGATGCTGAAGACTCTGATACCCTAGGAGAGTAGGATGGCGATTACCAGACGCTAGCAACTGTAGAAAGGGGACATAGTGGTGTTGCATAGTGGATAGACAATACAATTAGATAGAGGGAATTTCTTGAGTTTTACAGCACAGTGGGATGACTGTAATTGATTGCAACTTATACATCTTAAAAAAAAATCTGTAAGAAAGAAATACTGTGTGATTAAGGGAAAAATACTTCTTACCCTGATTTTATCATTGTACCTTATATACGTGTATCCAGTTATTACCTTGTGCCCCATAAACTTGTATAAATATTATGTGTCAATTAAAAACAAACTTTTTAAAAAATATACAAAATATGTAGAAATGGACAGACAGAAGGGAAAACCAACATATTTCACAATGTTTCAAGAAACAAAATATAAAAATAAAGGGACTTAATGTGGAAACACAAAAGTTAAATTGAATTACTTTTTTACCAGATGCTTTGATCTTTAAAACGAGTGGTGTTCAATTGGATAATAACATGACAGATACAGTATGTAGAAATTTTCATGTTTAATAAATGTTTCTACTAGATGATATTTTCACTTATATTCAACTCAATGTTCTTTAACTTGCTTATTTTTTTAATTTAAAAAATATATTTCTGGGGAGCAAACCTAACCCACATTAGGCAAAACCTCTACCATTGAATTACATTGCCAGTCCCATTTTCTATTTGAATTTAAGGAAGTATAATCAAATACTTTACACAAATTTTAGAAATCCAGTACAGTATATATCCCATATATACATGAGTGTTTGCAAGTAAATTTTTTTTGATATAAAAATTCTAGTTAGAGTTTTAACTTTCCAGGCAAAGAAAACCAAAGATTAATTAAATGATTTTGTCCTTGGCATGGAGTAACTTTTACTCTCTGGTTCTTCACCTAGTTTAATGTTTTCTAATTTCCAAAGCAGGTGTTATTTACTCTGTGAAGGCATCTGTCACCGTTCTCTTCTAACTATTATTAATCCTGGTTGAAGCAATCACTTCCTCAGCTAAGCAATTTCTTCATTGTAATTATGTACTTTTAAGTTTGCCTCATCTACAAAACATTGTGCTACATTGACAAGAAAATAAAACCTTTTTTTTTGTTTGTTTTGTTTTTTGGTCTTTATTCCAAGGTGCCCACTACATATTTTGAAAGTTTGGGTATCAAAAAACTATTTATTTTAAAAATAAAGAAATTAATGATTGCACAAATAAAAGATATTCTATATTATTAAATATGCAAACTACATGTAAATATATAATTGATATCAACTTGAGTCATCATAAAGATAATCCAAGCAATTAATATTAAAAAGAAATAAAAAGAAATAGAAAAATAATTAATTTTTGAAGAAGAGTTAAGAGCCAATTGAAGTAGGAGAGAGAAAATCTAAACTTATATCCTAATTTTCTCACTTAAACCCTCTGAGTCCCAATTTCCTTGAATTTTAAAGTGATCTGGGAGTATGCCACATGCTATCTACAAATACACTTTAAATTATCATTGAACATTACCCTCAGGAATTCAGAAGTCTTGATTGATTTAAATTTCGACACAAGATTTAAAGTCTGTTTAATGACAGAGATCATGATATTTCTATGTGGTATGTTAGGAGTTCCCTTATATTAAAAAATATTGAGATTACTAAGACAGGGAATAAAGTATGCTTATTGTATTAATTTTTGCACCCTGTTAAAATAATAATTTAGCACATTCAGCATACTAAATGAATCGCCTTAAAATATAAAAATATAATGGAGAATGGTGTTCTTTTCTTTTTCCTTATGACTAGTACTGTAAAGAGTCTTTCAAAATATGAATAAAATGCTTCTACTTAATAGCCAAATAAGCGCACATTTAAAGATCTCCAAGGACCTCATTGATAAATCAGATCATAACAAGTTCAAACAAACTGTTACCTCCTAGAGGGCTAAAACATCCCATAATACTGATTTATAAAGCTTTAAGCACCATTTACAAACAAAATACAGTAGTAATTTTTATATTCTTTATTCGTTTACCTCTTAGAGTAAAAACTAGTAAATAACACCTTTTTAATAGTTTATACATGATGCAAAGTTTGTTCTTTTATTCTCTTTTCTTCCTTTCTTCTTCTTCTTCTTCTTCTTCTTCTTCTTCTTCTTCTTCTTCTTCTTCTTCTTCTTCTTCTTCTTCTTCTTTTCTTTTTTCTTTTTTGGAATGCTGGGGGCTAAACTCAGGGCTGTAAGTACACATATTGGCAAGTGCTCTATCACTAACCTGCATCCCTAGCTCAAAGCTTGATTTTTTTGTGCATTGATAAACAGATATGCCAGTTTAAAACAGGAGGTTGAAGTTGACTTTTATATTCCCATGTAAAAGAGGAGAAAAGTACTATAGTTTTGTTCCAACCACAATAAACTAAAATTTATATTTCAGAATATATTCCTTTATTAAGATGTTTGACTTTATAGGTAACTGAAACACAGCTGAAGGAAAAACATTTTCCATGTCAAAGTAAAGGATTTTCATTTTAAAAAATTCTAAATTTCTGAATAACCTCAAAAATGGAGTTCCCAGAACAGAATATTTTTAATTTAAGAGACATATTGCTAAATATTTTTAATGGTTCTAAAGAAAGTTTATGATTCAAATTATACAAAATAAAATCATAGTTTCCAAAGAACAAAATTAAAATAGAAGAAATTCATAGGGAAGATTGTGTGGTTAGATGGACTTATAGATACTTAAGAATTATATTAACTGATGAATTAGTGATTAGATCTACAAAGATAGCTCAATCAATAAGATTAAAATCTTTATTTTATTATTATTTCTAGATAAAACAAATGATAGATTTCTCCCTCAAGGAATGTAAGATGTCAAACTAATGATTTCACACATCAGAGAAGTGAGAAAAAAGTTATTATTCACATGATGAGACTTTCTATGGAGAACAGGAGAAAAGTCCAAAGTGGTCCAAAATTTGAAAAAGAATGGAGAAAAGGGAACTGTTTGAGGTTTTACAGTTGTTAAGAAATGCTATGATTTGAATGTATCCTCCAAATCATCTATTAGATGCTTAATCCCCAGTGTCACATTATTGAGAAGAGGAACCTCAAAAAGCTGATTATGTCAGTAGGACTTCTCTTCATGAAGGGATTAGCAGCATTAACCTGGAAGAGGCTTCTTTATAAAAAGAATAAATTTTGACCTCCTTCCCTAGCTTCTGTGCATGCTCTTTCAACATGTGATGGTTTCCACATGTTATGATGCAGAAAGAAGGCCCTCATTAGAGGTGTACACTTAATACTGGACTTCATAGCCTTGAGAACTCTAAGAAAAAAAACCTCTGTTCTTTATATTCAGTCCCCAGTATTCAGTTACAGCAGCGCAATAGACGAAGACATTAGAAACAAAGAGGAATGATGAAGGTTGAAAAAATTCAGAAGTAAAAAATTGAAAATGGAATTAGCTTCTTCATTATAGAAACAAGTTTGGTTTTCAGACTTCATATTTTCAATTAGTGATACCTACCTAACCATTTGAATTAAGAAGAATTTTTCAACATCAGTGTCATCTTCAATGACCATTGTCATAACCATCTCTTTATAAAAATATATTAATCATAGGCATATTTTACAATGTTTCTAAATTTTCCTAGATAAATGGATTGATACAGATTCAAATTTTTAAATAATAAATTTGATTTTTACATTGAATCCTTAAATTTGCATTTTGAGGAATTATAAAAAGAATTCTTATGGTTCATGGTTGAATAAAAATGAAAAAATAACAATAAATTACTATTTGCTTTGATTATTTAGAGGAGAAAAGAAAGTAACTCATCATCCATGTGAGAATTTAGTTTAGATATTGTACAAAACCATGTGAAATTTTGATGCATCCAGTACAATATTTATAATTTCCTGTATTGCACAAAATACTTAAGAATTACATTCTGCACAATATATCAAGAAACTTTTACTTTAGATATTAACTAAAATCTTTCTTAAAATTATATACTTGAAATATGGGCACAAATTTTTAAATTTACATTATTTTTGTAAAAGTTTTCCATTTCAAGTTGTATACATTTTATTTGCAAGAATTTTTATCATGATAGTTATACATGTTATTAAACATTTGAGATTCTGAAATCTGCAGCATAACACTGAAGAAGTTTTAGTTCATTATTGAAATATCACTATGGTTTATTTTATATCACTTGAATATACCAGGATTTTTCAGTTTTGAGCTCCTTTGAAAATAATAATGCAGCTATTTGGGAAGAAAAGCAGTGAAAGTTATTTCTCCCACCCCCCATTTGTGCTGCTAGGTAAATCAAGGTCCTCATACAAGTACTTGTTTATTGAGCTTTAACACACCATTTTTAAAAAATAATTTTATCAGTACTTAAGTAAAATGGCTAAACTAATAGAAATAACAATATTTTATAATATGATCTTTGTGCACGAGTTATTTTTTCTTTTGCAGTAATTGAAACAGCACCTTTTTAACTTATTTTATTTTTTCATAGTTTGTGTTCGCACTTTAAAAATATATGCCAATTTGCCCTCTGAATCACCATGATATATATATATATGTATAATAAATAGGAAAATTTTTCCCTATTAGTTGAATATGACCTTGCATATATACATGTTTTCTAAACATCGGAAATAATAAGAAGCTTAAAGTTTATTTTAATTGGAAAATTCGCATTTTGAGAAATTATAAAAGAGAAAAATAGATACAAAATAATTTTCCTTCATTTTATAAATATATTTTGACTTTTGGTTACCTTTAAAAGTTTTAAAATAATTTTATTATATCATAAAATGTGACTTTTATTTACTATGAGAAGCTATGGGTTTTAAAATCATAATTATAAAAGTAAAAGGCAAAAAATTCAATTAAAACATGAAAAAATTGTTAAATATAAAATTGTGAGTTGCTGAGAGCTCTTTCCATTTTTTAGAAATTGTGTTTAATTTGATAGTGCTTCATGAAAAACCCTTAACTACTTAACAGCTTATAAAGACTTGCATATTTTAGGGCACATTTCTGTATCAGAAGTCTGATGTAGTGTAGCAAGGGTCTCTGCTCAGAGTATAACAGAGTATAAATAAATAAGTTGATTAGGTTGACTTCTTATCTTAGGGTTCAGGTCCTTGTGGTTGTGGGATTGAGGTCCCCCATTTCCTTGCTCCCTGTCCTTTGGTTGTCATTCTTAGCAACTTAATACCTCCTCTTTCTTTAGCATGTCATCCTCTTCTTTTAAAATCTGGCAACATTCTCCAGAATCTTCCTTGTGCTTCAAATCTCAGATCTACTCAGATATTCTTCCTATCATAAAAATAGTCATGCAATAAAACATTACCCAATCATGGCAGTTTCAGATATGCAGAATGTTTACACTGGGTGAGGTGGAGATCTTGGGGAGCATCTTGGAATACTGCCCAATATCCTCACTGATAGAAAATACATTTTTCTTCAATGAATGTTTACAAGGCTCTCTTTCCATTAGAGCATCATTTCAAATTTTAAAAAAACTTACTTAAATACATTCAGCCCCATAAGTCTACAATTTCTTTTTCTAAATTATCTCAATTCAGTATAGATGTGGCTATTGAGTGTAAGTTATTATTAACTACAACTTCTATGAGCGATTGGATCTATGAAACTAAAATGACAACCAATTTGACCTGGAAATATCTAACATATGGTGGAGTGACAAGAATAGAATAACTTTTTTTTTTTGGCATTCTTGTTTAATCAAGAGGAAAACTAATGATGAAAAGGAATCACTAGACCAAAATATTTTTTTTAAATACAGCCAGAAACTCGAGTTGGATTTCCCTGATTAAGAATCAAATCCTGGGAACAATCCTTCATAACTTTTGGATCCACTTGCTGAGCTTTTGACTTTACTGTCTAGAAACTCAGACCTTCTATCCCTCTGGGATTTTGGTTATGCGATGTGATCAAAAATTTTTTCATGAATGGTAGCACACAGTTTGCAGATGAGAGGTTTTATTACCCGCTATACAAATTTTGAGTTTTAGCCCGGCACAGTGGCAATGCCTGTAATCCCAGCGACTCAGGAGGCTGAGGCAGAAGAATCATAAGTTCAAGGACAGTTTCAGCAATTTAGCAAGGTCTTCTGTCAACTTAGGGAGACCCTGCCTCAAAATTTAAAAAGTTTAAAAATGGGCTGGGGATGTGGCTCAATGATAAAGTGCCTCTGGGTATCTTTCTGAAAAAATTAGGTACCAGAATATTAATGATTTCATATTAATTATTTCATATTTTATAAGCAGTGACCACTAACATAAATGTTTAAAAACATTCACAAATATACAAGTCAGAAGTCTGGCACAGTCCAAACAGATTCTCCTTTTTTTTTAAGTTTTGATTTGTTGTATCTTCTTAAATGGGGTACAATTATCGTTTCTCTGGTTGTACACGAAGTAGAGTCACACCATTTGCATTATCATACATGTACATAGGGTAATAATGTTTTCTCATTCTATTATCTTTTCTTCCCCCCACGGTCTCCCCATCCCTCATTTCCCTTTACACAATCCATCCTTCTTCCATTCTTCTCTTACCTCTTTTCCCCACCCCCATTATGTGTTACCATCTTATTATCAGAAATCATTTGGCCTTTGGTTTTTTGGGATTGACTTATTGTCATTTAGCATGATATTCTCCAATTCCATCCATTTACCTACAAATGCCATAATTTCATTCTTCTTTATGACTGAGTAATATTCCATTGTGTATATATACCACAGTTTCTTTATTCACTCATCTATCAAAGGACATCTAGGTTTGTTCCATAATCTAGCTATTGTGAATTGACCTGCTATAAACATTGATGTGGGTGTATCACTGTAGTATGCTGATTTTAAGTCCTTTGGGTATAGACCTAGGAGTGGGATAGCTGGTCAAATGGTGGTTCCATTCCTAGTTTTCTAAGGAATCTCCATACTGCTTCCCAGAGTGTCTGCACCAATTTGCAACCCCACCAGCAATGTATGAGTGTACCTTTTCCCCCACATCCTCAGCAACACCTATTGTTGATAATAGACATTCTAATTGGGTTGAGATGAAATCTTAGAATAGTTTTGATTTACATTTCTCTTATTATTAGAGATAATGAACATTTTTCATGTATCTGTTGATTTTCTTGTAGATCTTCTTCTGTGAAGTGTCTGGTTATTTCCTTAGCCCAATAACAATGTGAAGAGAGAGCCTACAGAGTGGAAGAAAATCTTTGCTACACTAATCCCAAGAACATTTATAGATTCTTCTTTGAGTAATAAAAAGCTTAAATCAACATTTTGGACAGGTTCAAATTTTCTTCTAAAGGGCCTTGTAAAAAATACACTTCCAGGTTTATTCTGGTTTTTGATAGAATTCAGTTCCTTGTACTGTAGGACCCAGGTTGTCATTTCCTTGTATCAACTGTCTGTTTCTAACAAGTTCTTGAGAGTGTCTGAATTTGTTGATTTATGACCACTTGCATTTTGAAATGAACCACATTTTATGAAATCCTACTTATGCTTCAAACCTATGACCTCATCTTCTTCAATCAATAGAATACTAGTTTTCTCAAAGGTTTTTATTATTAGGACAGCCCCACCTAGATAATCTTCATAGATTAAGCTTAATGATGTCATATAAATAACCAATCGGTATAAAATACATAATATTCACAGAACTAGAGTTTATGATGTCCATTACATCAATGGAGAAGGGCAGAAAGTCTTGGCAATGATCTTAGAAATCTGCCTACGACACCAAATTGCTATTTTTTAAGAGAACATGTAAGCCATCTAGTCACTGTCCATGTTGATTGTATTTGTGTGTAATACAGTTGGCCAGTACATCATTTCATGAATGTGCTTGTATTATAAATAAGTAATATATCATCACTAGATAATGTGTATATGAATATATAGATTATAGATAAAAATATATAGTGAGATAATTGATATAAATAGATATTTAGGTTGATGAAAATGCAGATAAGACATACATAGATAAGTGTATTCATAGATAATACATAGATATGTAATTACACAGGTAATGAAATACAGTAAATAATGGAAATGGAAAAATTGAGAGAAAAATAGAACATTACACTCTGCATCCTCTGCCTAAAGTCACCAAATACAACATTTACTCTTTCGTTCTCTGGTTTTCTCATCTGTGTATTTTAATGTATATTATTATTAAAATTCAACAATTAAGGGTTCTTTCTTCCTTTATCCACTTCTTTTTTGGGTGTATTTATTTTGTGACTACAGACCTGCTTATTCCCACCAATATTAAGATATTTAATCCTCTTTCGATTCTCTAATATACTAATGGACACAATAATTTCAGGAACTATACCCAAGTTATTCCAGTTAAAATAAAGTACTGAATAGAATTCAAATTTAAAATACATTTCCACTTTTTCCCTCTAGGATTAAGTATATATTAGTAAAGAACCATGTCCAATTAAATTTGATGCTTTATATATATTTAAATACAATTTAATTCATTTATGTTTATTTGCAATCCATTTGAGTATTCCTTTCAATCTTTGTTGAATTAAATAAAAACATTTGCATGGCTTTGCAAATAAAAATTATTTAAAAAGATACAGAAAAATCATTACTCCCTTCCACATCTTTTATTTCATTCCTAACCCTTCAAACTTCTACAAATTTTATAATTTCCTGGTTATTTTCCCTCTCCTTTTCATAGGGTAGACAAAAGTCTAAAACTGTACATTTTTTTCACTTGTTCATTTAATAGTATATCCTCAAAATCATTCAATATATTTTCGTGGTTTATTTAACAGTTGTTTATTTAATTGATTTTATGTATTGGCAAAACAAGCTTTTACAAAATAACGACATTACTAATAACCTTATATGTATAAATATTCAGATATAGGGGGCTGTTATCTCGGTTAGTTTCTAGAGGTAAGGTTGCTGAGTCTAAGAGTAATGTCATTCTTATGATATTGCCTAATTCCCACTACATGAGATTGCAACCTTTGCCCTCTCAGGAGCAATATACCATCACACCTTTTTACCCAAAGCATCACCAGCCCAGGGTTCTGTTAAGTTTTGGAACTGTTGCTGAACTAATTAGCTGATAATAAGTATTCAATAATGATTAACCTACACAATCCATAATGCAGTGTTTTTAGTATTTAACAGTATTTATAAATATATTAAAAATCTACAATATTAATCTACAATGGATTAATTCTAAGAATTATGGAAACTTAGAGTAAGGGTTAGGTAAAAAAGTTGTTTTTTTCTGCTATTTAATTAGGCATATAGATTTACTTTAAATATGATCTATTTCAACATAAAATTGTTATTAGCAATCTATTTGATATCATATGAATTATTACTGCAAGTTCAATGACTCTGGATACGTTTATATGCAAAGTTTATTGGAGAATAAAGGCTATGGGAGATGCAATAAAAATGAAACAAAGAGAACTTATTTTGTGGAACTATTTAAACTGAAGAGATAACTCCTAGCCAATAGGCACATGAAAGCAAGAAAAAATTAATTATGAGAGTGCTACAATAGTATTTTAAACTTAATAATGCAAATTGGTACCTCTTCTGTTATACATACACTGTGATGTAATGAAAGATGTCTTCAAATTTAAATTAATTATTAGAGAGTTATGATTCTTAACAGGATAAATGAGATTTAATAACATTTGAAGAAATGCATAAATGATTTAAAACACAGCATTATTTTCATAACAGTCTGTCAGTCTTTTTTTACTGGTTCTTTCTAGTTATACATGACAGTAGAATCCATTTTTACATAATTTTAAAATCATGGATTGTATTTGTTCTAACTCAGTTGTCTGTCTTCATGTAAGCATGACAGAAGATAGATATTGATTATTAAGTTATAAATCTTCAGTAAGAGATTTTACAACTTATATAATCAAAACTTAAAAAAAATCTTGAATTAACTTGTATGATTTTCAGCATAGCTAAATATTTAAAACATTAATCGGTTAAATTTCTTTAAAGTATACAATAGGATGCACAAATTTGTGCAACCACTTTGGAAAGCTGGCTGGTACTATCACTAATATAAAATGTTTTTTAAACTATGATCCAGTAAATTATATTCCTAAATAATTACTAAAATATATGCATAGACATGTGTCCCAAATAACATGTTTAAGAATGATCAGGTATATTAAAACAGATTAAAAGGTGGGAAAAATCATAAAACATAACTGAATCATAAAACATATATATGATTTTGCTCTCTCTGCAGAGTATACTATATAAAATGAAAACAATATTGTTACATGCAATACACATTGATATATAAAAATATTGAATAGAATAATAGACACAAAATAATAAATAGTTCTACTTGCAAACCAACAAAAATAAGTTACACTGTACAAACTTTTTAGTAGTATAATGTGTTTAGTATAATGGTTATCTTTGGAAAGAAAAGACAGAATAAGAACAACAACAAAATATCAACCAAAGAATAACTGAGTAAACTGAAAATAAATTATGTTTCTTGAACTTTTCAGCAAATTGTGTATACAGAGCAAATCACCAACCCCAAATCTTGTTTTCCAGATTTGTAACATTCAGAGAGATACTGCCAAGATCTGATTACCTGGAACAGAAACTGCTGGAACCATAAAGCAATAGAAACAATCAAGTTATAATTTTGGTGATTCCAGCTACTGACTTGTGGGTTGAAACTGATGGTCATAGTTGTATGGAGCCTTTACTCCTTCATGGACTTTACCTCTAGTAACTTTGTAAGTTTCTCAAGGTGAAGATCTCAAAATGACACTCTTTTTGTTCTGGTATGGAGAGAGGAATAATAATCCCTATAAAATAATTTTTAGAAACTTCTGCATAACTATTATAGTTCACATCCATAATGTTCCCCAAAGCCCTGTGTGCTAAAAGATTAGTCCCCAGTTTAGTGCTATTGAGAGGTGGTGGAGACTTGGAGAGTTGGGCTCTAGTAAGATTTTTATGTTATTGGTGGCATGCCCTAAAATGGGACTGTGGGTTCCTAGTTTTTTTCCTTTCTCTATTTTTTTTTTTTTGTTGTTGTTGTTATGTACCACAAAGTAAATAAATAATTTTACTACATTACACACTACCAATATGATGTCCTGGCCTGCTGGCCTGAATTAAAGCAATGAAACTCACCCAGTCATGGACAGGAATCTCAAAATCTGTGATACAAAATGAATCTTTCCATTTTATAAGTTGATTATCTTGATATTTTGTAAAGTAAGGAAGAGACAAAAATGCATAACGAAGGCCTATTCTTTTCTGCAGATAGACTTTCCCAAACTCATCTCTGAAGAGAAAGCTTCTCTCCACTCCAGCTCCAGGTCCCTCCCACTCTTTTATTTTACCTGTTGGGGGGGGGGGAGTTATACCACTGGAGAAAGATGTGATGATCACATATCAGAGATACAGAAAAGTCAGCGAGAGACTGAAATGTAATCAAAACATTCTCCTGCCCTATATTATATTACAACACCAACAAGTCTGCAGTGTAGTTGACCCACATTATTGCAGATTCTCTACTTATGCCTCCTTGATAAAATTTATTTACAGCTCCCAAATCAGCACTCTCAGAGCTTTTGTGATCACGTGCAGATGTGCACAGTATGGTGAACGTTTTGATTCACCTTCATACTACGACCACGCTGAGGAGGAAGATACTGCTTCACATTCCTGGTTCAGTCCTCATGGTGTAAACAAGTGCCCTTTCTGTGGTCTACTTTGTGATTCATTGAAAAATAATAACAGTTGTTCTTTTTTTTAAATTTTTTATTGTAAACAAGTGATTTCACTGCTTAAAATGGCCTATCTGGGAAGCAATAGAGTGCTTTCTAGTTGTGTTCCTAAGTACAAAAAAGATTTTTTGTGCCTATGAGGAAAACACACATTAGACTACCTGCATTATTGCTGATTATGAGTTCAATGTTAATGAATCATGGTATTGTGCATCCAAAAAAAGGAAGAGAAAATTCACCAACCTGTGGATGAGGCTACTCTGAAAAGTGCTAAAAGATATCTACAGAGCACCAATAAAGATGAAAATAAATACAAGTGACTCAGTATGTGTGTTCCTGGGGACAAAGCAGATGAAGAAGCATTGTGGATGTTATGGTTTGGATGTGAGGTGTCCTCTGAGAGCTCAAGTGGGAGACAATGCAAGAAGGTTTGGAGGAGAAATAATTGGACCATATTCTTAACCTAATCAGTGAATTGATCCCAGAAGGGATTAAGTGAGTGGTAACTAAGGCAGGTGGGGTGTCACTAGAGAAAGAGGTTCATTGGGAGCGTGGCTATGGGGACTATATTTTGTATCTGGATAGTAGAGTTCCTCTCTCTCTGTTTCCTGATCACCAGGTGAGCTGCTTTCCTCTGCCACACCATGACGTTCTGCCTCACCTTGAGCCCGCCTTCTATTGACTAAGACCTCTGAAATTGTGAGCCCTCGAATTAACTTTTCCTCTTCTATGATTATTCTGGTCAGATCTTTTAGACACAGTGGCAAAAAGCTGACTAAACAGTGGAAAACATTGTTGTGAGGCTGAAAGCCAAAGAAATTTATGGTCATGATGTGCATAGTCAGGAAAGTACTAAACCATTCCCAGAGAGTGCTGACCAACTCACATGTTTTAAAATGTGAAGTGGTGCACACACACACACACACACACACACACAATTGTTAAAATTACTGGTGAGGCACTATCTGTAGATGAGGAAGCTGCATAGAAATTATTTTTACAATCTGCTAAATGTCATACAGAAAACAATAGGTTTATGTAAAAGAGCAAGTTTTTAAAATTGATGAGACTAGATTTTTTTTAAGATGATGGCAAACGGAATTACAGGACTCGAACAAAATTCTGGCTACCAAAAATATAACAAGAGGCTCACAAACACTTATCCTGTATTCTGGCAGCAATTGTTCAGCATTTGTTAATGAAATCCTTTGTTTATGTGATGGTATAGAACATAAACTAAACTGAATGAAACACTTGATTGTATAATAACAGCAGAGAACAGATAAAAAGAGCTGCAAAACATAAGCTTTCACTGGGGCAAGTTCATAGAGAAGACCATAGACAAAAGAGACATGAACAATGATGTTGGACAATTTGATGTTCCTGGCATCTCCAGATACAGCTAATGTTAAACAGCTCAATTCCTAGCTAGATTAATAAAAATCCTTGCACAAATACCTCTTTACCTCAGTTCCTGTTACCCAATATATCAGTTCCAAAAAATAATAGAAAGAAAAAGGTGCATATTACAAGTCAAAAAAGGAGAAATTCAGAATAGACAAAGCAATCTTCAGAACCAGGCTCAGATAGATATAGATGTTGGGATTATCAGACAAGGATTTAAAATAACTCTGATGAATGAGTTAAGGACTGAAAAGGATAAAGTAGACATAATGAAAGAAAGTAATGCAATTCATAAAAAAATAAAAAGCAAAGTGTTATATAAGTATTGAACCTAAATTTTGTACTCGGTCAATCAAGCAAATCCTGAGGAAAAGGGAGAAGGTACAACTTCCAAATACCAGATATCAAAGAGGAGCCATTAATATTGATTCTATTGCAATTATAATGCTAATGAAGGGATATTATGAAGTCTCCCAAAATTCCTAAGCTCAATCTAAACACAATTTCCTTGATAACTGACTACAGAAACTACAATGAGTCTCACGAGGAGTAGTAGACAATCTCAATAGCTTCATATGTACTAAAGAAGACATATAACAATTAAAATCTTTCTAAAAAGAAAGCAAAGACTAGGTGGTTTCATTAATAAAGTCTACCAAATATTTAGGGGGTAATTCTATCAATTTTTCACAATCTTTTCCACTAAGTAGAAGCAGTAGAAAAAATTCCTAACTCATTCTGAAGTCAGCATTACCCTAAGATCAAAACTAGACAAAGAAATTAAAACAGGAAAACTCCAGGCCTCTTGCTTTTGTAAACATAAATAGAAAAATTAGCAACAAAAATTGGCAAATAAAATTTAAAAATGAATAAAATTATAAACCATGACCAACTAGATAAATCCAGTTATTCAAAACTGGTTTGCCACTTGAAAATCAATGACTGTGCTCTATTACATCCAAGAGCTAAAATGAAAAAAAAAAAAAGAACATATTAATTCATCAAAACTTTTTCTGCATTTGGCAAAATCTTACTTTTCTTATTAAAAAAAAATTATCCAACTGGGAATATAGGAAAATTTTAACTTGATATATATTATCCACAAAAATACTAGAATTCAACAGTGAGCAAATAGACGTATTCCCCCTAAGATCAAGAACAAGGCAAGAGTGGCCCACTAACAGCTCCTATGAATAGTGTACTATGAATTACAGTTATATAATAAGAAAAGAAAATGAGATGAAAGCAATATACGTATGCATATAATGAATAATTTTAAAACTGTATCTATTTGTAAATGACTGTGCAACTTAACAAAGAACCCATAAAAATTTCCTGGAGCTAATAAGCAAGTACCACAAGGCTACACATCTCAAGAAGAGTACACACAAGTCAATCCTTTCCTATATATTGGTAAAGAACTATTGGAATTTGGGAAAAAAAACATCATCCACTACAGCAAACATTCTGTATAGCTATATAACATTAATAAATATACACAGAAAGTACATATGTACATTTAGAAAACAATGATGAATTAAATCAAAGAAATTCAAAATAAATGGAGAAATATTCCACTTTCATTGTTTGGTATTAAGATGAATAAAATCTTACCAATTTGATTTAGAGATAACAATTTCAATCTCAGTAAGATATTTTGTAGATACTGACAAAGTTATTTCAAAAATTATTTTGAAGAAACAAAATTGAAAGAAGAAAAAGGACGAATGTGAAGATTGCACAATATCAAATGTCATGTCTTGCGATAAAGCTACAGTAACTGAAACAGTCTTGTATTACAAAAGCGGGAATATAGGATGATGGAACAAAACAGTGAACCCAAAATTATATCTATGTAAATATTATCAACTTAACTTTGACAGGAGCAAATATTATTCAAAGGCAAAAGGATAACCTTTTTAACAATGGTTACTGGAACAATTCAATGACTAGTTCAAAATTTGGACATTGAACCTGCACACACACTTTGCACCTTTCAAAAAAATTAACAAAAAAAAAAGGACCATTTGTGAGACTCTAAAATTTCTAGAAGAAAGAAGTGGAGAAAATGTATGTGACCATGATTTGACCAATAACTTTTTAATACAATACCAAAAGCAATATCCATAAATGGCAGTCATTTTTACTTCACTAACCTTAATGAACTCTGCTCTGTGAAACACAAAGAAAAGAACAAAATCTCACAGAGAAGGAGGCAATATTTTCAATTTTTTATGTATCTGTTAAAGGTCTTGAATCCAAAGTGTAAAAAGAATTTTAAAATTAAAAAAAAAGTAATGACAGCAAAACAATGCAGTTAATTTAGGCAAAACTTTGAGCATATATCTTATCAAAGAAAGTACAGAGTTGATAAGTAGCATATAAAAAAGTGCTGAACAAAACTTCCCATCAATAAATTGCATCTTAAGACAAAAATTAGATGTCACTATACAAAAATTCTAATGGAAAATTAAAAAGAGAAAAAAATATGATACTATTTGCTGAGAAAGTTGTGGAATGGCAACAAAAGAGGAACTGTCATTCTTTGCTGGTGGTAATGCAGAATTATACAAGCAGTTTGGTAGCTAACTTAGCAAATCTTACAAAACTAAGCAGTTTCCCTATACAACTCAGAAAGTTTGCACCTTGCAACTGATTTGATAAAGTGTGTTCACACAAAATTCTGCATGCAAATGTTGGCAGCCACTTTATTCATAAGGAACAAACTCTGGAGACCAATAAAATGACTATCAACGTGAGCGGATGAGCACAGTGAGATATTTCCATACGACATAACATGATTTACCAATAAGATGAATAAACTGTAAAAGCACAAAAAGACATGGGGGAAGCTTGACTGGTATATTGCTAAATAAAAGAAACAAGTCTAAACATCTACCTAATATATGATTAAAATAATAAGAAATTTTATGAAAGGTGAAAATTCAGAGACATAAACAGGTAAGGGTTTTCCAAAACATTAGATTTAGAGGGTTATTGAATAGATGACTGGAAGTTTTATTATGGTCATAAAACTATTCTTTATGGCTATGTTACTGTAGTATGCTAATTTTAAGTCCTTTGGATATAAATGGAGGAGTGGGATAACTGGGTCAAAAGGTGGGTCAATTCCAAGTTTTCTGAGGATTTTCCACATGGCTTTCCAGAGTGACTGCACCAATTTGCAACTCCACAAGAAATGTAAAAGTGTGCCTTTTCCCCCACATCCAAACCAAACCAACATCTATTGTTGCTTGTATTCTTGATAATAGCCATTCTAATTGAAGTAAGATATAATCTTAGAGTTCTTTTAATTTGCATTTCTCTAATTACTAGAGATGTTGAACACTTTCATATATTTATTAATTGCCTGTATGTCGTCTTCTCTAAAGTGTCTGTCCAATTCCTTGACCCATTTATTGAATGGGTTCTTTGTATTTTTGATGTAAATTTTTGTAAGTTCTTTATAAATTTTGGAGATTTGTGCTCTATCTGAAGTGCATGTGGAAAAGATTTTCTCCCATTCTGTAGGCTCTCTTTTCACATTAATGATTGTATCCTTTGCTGAGAAAAAGATTTTTAGTTTGAGTCCATCCCATTTATTGATTCTTGCTTTGATTTCTTGTGTTTTGGGAGTCTTGTTAAGGAAGTCTGATCCTAAGCCTACCTGATGAAGATTCAGATTTAGGCCTACTTTGTCTTAAATTTTGTGCGGGGCCTCTGATCTAATGCCTAAGTCCTTGATCCATTTTGAGTTGAGTTTTGTGCAGGGTGAGAGATAGAGGTTTAATTTCATTTTACTGCATATGGGTTTTCAGTTTTCCCAGCATCATTTGTTGAACAGTCTTCTTTTCTACATTGTATGTTTTTAGCTCCTTTGTCTAGTATGAGGTGACTGTATTTATGTGGGTGCAGTAATGCAGTCACATCAATGTTTATAGCAGCTCAATTCACAATAGCTAGATTGTGGAACCTACCTAGATGCTCTTCAACAGATGAATGGATAAAGAAACTGTGGTATATATACATAATGGAATATTATTTGGTCATAAAGAAGAATAGTATTATGGCATTTGCAAATAAATGGATGGAATTGGAGAATATCAAGCTAAGTGAAATAAACCAGTCCCAAAAAACAAAAGGCCCAATGTTTTCCCTGATAAGTAGATGATGAGATATAATGGGGGTTGGGGAGGTGGTGGGGAGTGAGAGAAGAATGGAGGAACTTTAGATTATGTAGAAGGAAGTAATAGGGAGAGGTATGAAAATTGGTGGAATGAGAAAGGCATCTTTACCCTATGTATGCATGTATGATTACACAAATTGTATGACTCTACTTTGTGTACAACCATGGAAACGAAATGATATACCCCATTTGTGTACAATGAATCAAAATGCAGTCTGTAAAAAATAAAAAAAAAATTAAACTATTTTTTATGGTACTATAATGGTGGAACATAGAGATATGCATTTATTAAAATCCATAAATATTTGCAACAAAAATGATCCACAATATGTTCAAATAAAAGTACATAAATAGTAGTTTGAAAAATTCTCAAATGCAATGTAGAATGGGATCAAGTATTTAATTCTATTAAGGTTGTATTACACAATTTTAATGAACAGGTACCTGGAAATGGTGCTGACTTAGGCAACTTTGGAAATGACTACAGGAAAAATGAGTAAGGCTAATGGCTAAAATGCCACACATTAGCAATGTACTCTAATTGACAAAGGTACTTCCACTTTTGTATGGATTAACAATGCTAAAGCCACTAATGTATGTATCTTCAAACTGAACATTTAAGTTAAAGGATAGCAGATGGGAGAGCAAAGTTTATCACTGAAGTGACTTTAAATTACAGAAGAGCAAGGACATAGGGTGAAATAATCTATGTGGTAATGAATTAGTAAACAAAATCAATATGAAGTTATTGTGGTTTGGATATGAGGTGTCCACCAAATTCTCCTCTGTTAATGTAGGACATGAAATGATTAGATTCTGAAAGTGGTAATTTAATTTTTGAATTAATCTGTTTGATCAATTAATAATTTCAAAGGACTATTGTGGTAAATGTGGGTAGGTGGGGCATGGCTGGAGGAGGTGGGCCACTGGGGACTGCCCTAGGGAATTGTATCTTGTTCCCCAGTTCCTCTTCCTCTCTCATTGCTTCCTGATCTCCTTAAGTTGAGAAGCTCTCCTTTGCAATGCCCTTCCACCATGATTTCCCACCTCACCTTGGACCCAGAGCAATGGAGTCGCCAACCATGGCCTCAACATCTGAAACCATGAAACAAAATTAATTTTTCCTTCTCTACCGAGTTGCTTTTGTCACTGTGACAAAAATCTTACTTATGGAGAAGTCATGCTTATCTTAATATAGACACAGATGACACATATGGAAATGTTTTACAGACAGGTATATCGATATATATATATATATATATGTATGTATACACATCTATATATACATTCCTATATATTATATATAAACACATTTCTACATATTTTATATATATATACATATATATATATAGGTATATAGATACATATAATTTACACATACTTCTTTACCCTATCAGCTGACAAAGACTAGAAGCAAATGCAGTCCAGTAAAAGTAAGTATAATTAACATCCAGTTTTTGGTTTCTAACATCCTCACCCAGTAAAGGAACTAGAACTTCTTGGGAATATGACTGATTCTAGAATTGGGGGAGGAAATATATAAGATGAGTCTGGTGGATTTTTCTCTCCCACAAAGTAATGGAATGCTGAACACAAACAAACAAAAATAATAATGGTGGCCAAAACTGGGGAATATTCATCATCAAAATGAAGTAATATCAAATGAGAGCCAAAAGTACAAAATCAATATTCATGAGTCTATATAAATAAATGATTGAATAAAAAGTAAATTGTAGATGGCAACAGAAGGCAGAAGGAAAGGTGTGTATGATCAAAGCACTATATATGCATGTGTATAAAAGTTATAATGAAACCCATTAATTTGTACAATTAATATGTATTAATGATCATAATTTAAAAATTAAACATGGAATATTTGTATTTCAGTGCCTAATATTTACCTTACATGTCTTCTTATTCCATCCATGTCGCCACAAATGACAAGGTTTCTTTTTTATGATTGAATAATATTCCATTGTGATTGGATGACTAGGTTATTCCATATCTCAGCTATTGTGCATAGTGCTACAAATAAACACAAGTATGCAGATATCTTGTCAACATGCTGATTTTATTTCCTTTGAATATAAAACCAATGGTGAGATTGTTGGACCAGTCCTATTTCTAATTTTATGAGGACTTTTAATATATTTTTTCTAAAAAAGTTGTGCTAATGTACATTCCCACCTATGGGTAGGAGTCCCTTTTTGTGTCACTTTGTGTCATAGGTTTATAACTTTATAAGAGACCGTCAAATTGCTTGCTAATGCAGATACACTATTTTATTTCTTACATCTGCACTGTAAAAGTGTATGAGAAGTCTAGTTGCTTCACATCTCACCATTTCTTGTATTCTGTTTCCTTTCTTAAATAAATGAATTTCTTTTTTCCCATTCTAATAAGTGTACGGCAATATCTCACAGTGTTTAATTAATTTATTTATTTAAAATTGTATAATAGTCACACATTTGTTCTCTTTCTCTCATTGGTGGCTGTTATGGTTTAGATATGAGATGTCCCCCAAGAACTCATGGTTGAGAAAATGCAAGAAAGTTTATAGGTGAAATGATTGAGTTATGACAGTCCTAACCTAACCAATGCATTAATTCACTTGAACGTATTTAATGGGTGGTAACTGTAAGCAAATCGAGTGTTGCTGAGGGTAGTGGGTCATTGGTAATGTGCCCTTGGGGTATATATTTTGTTGGTGGTGAGGGGAGTTCTCTCTGCTTTTGATTGCCATGTCCTGGGCTTGTTTCCTCTGCTACACCTTTCAGCCATGATGCTTTGTCTCACCTGAGCACTGGAATTTTGGACTGAGACTGAAATCATGAGTCTCCATTAAAATTTTCCTCCTCTAAATTTCTTCTTGTCAGAGTTTTAGTACACAGCAGTGAAAAAGGTGACTTTTAATTATCTATAAATTTACTTATTAAATAAAGAAGAAGACTGAAGATATATATTGAACATCAATAACCTATTTGGCAAGACCAAATAGTCTAATATTAAATTAGAAATAGAAGAGCTGAAGGAGAAATAAAACATATTTGAAGGATAATAGCTGTTTTATACAAAGTTGGAGTATAAATATAAAACCTCATATCTTAAAAAAAACTTAAAATACAGCTTAACATGCAAAAATTTATCATGAAGAATGAACAATAAAGAACAATGCAAATGTGTTTCCAAAAAATTATTAAAGAGCTAAATCTTAAATCTGCATATTAAAAAAATTTCAAAAATTCCTACGTTGAATATATTTGAACAGAATACAAGGAATATCATAATTGGATTGTAAGAAACGTGTTAGAAACAATGTGTTAGAAACAACCACAGAAAAGTAATAAATTACATACAGGAATTCCTAAACAAATATAGCTGAACTTGTGAAGTACTATGCATGCCACAAGATAATAAATTGACTAATTAAGCAATGAAAATAAATAAACAAGCATTACAGATGTCATTCCATTTTAAAGGGTTTCTGAAGAATGAAGGCAAAGTCAATCTTTTTCAGACAAAAACTGAAAATTATTTGTCATTACCAGACATGCACACATGCAATATAAGACTTGCTAAGGAACATTCCTTACATATAAATTCAGATTTAGCAAGAGATATTTTGTCCACCTTTTTGAGTATGCATGATTCTTTTCTTTCTTTTTTTTTGTTTACAGATTGGACACTTAATTAAAAAAATTTTTTTTGATTCATTGTACACGAATGGGTACAATGTTTTATTTATCTGGTTGTACATGATGCAGAGTCACACCATTTGTGTAATCATACATGTACATAGGGTAATGATGTTTGTTTCATTCCATTATTTTTCCTTGCCACTGTCCCTCTCCACCCCTCATTTCCTTATATACAATACAATATTTCTCCATTCTACTCTTACCCCCTATTATGTGTCATCATCTACTTATCAAAGAAAATATTTGGCCTTTGGGTATTTTGAGATTGATTTATTTCATTTAGCATGATATTCTCCAATTCCATCCATTTACCTACAAATACCATGATTTTATTCTTCTTTATGTCTGAGTAATATTCCATTGTGTACATATACCAGTTTCTTTATCCACTCATCTATTGAAGGGCATCTAGGATTGTTCCATAATCTAGCTATTGTGATTTGATCTGCTATAAACATTGATATGGGTGTATCACTGTAGTATGCTGATTTTAAGTCCTTTGGGTATAGGCCAAGGAGAGAAATAGCTGGGTCAAATGGTGGTTTCATTCCAAGTTTTCTAAGGAATCTCAGAAGAGGCTGTACAAATTTGCAATCCCACCAGCAATTTATGAGAGTACCTTTTCCCCCACATCCTCGCCAACACCTATTATTGCTTGTATTTTTGATATAGACATTCTAATTGGGGTGAGATGAAATCGTAGGGTAGTTTTGATTTGCATTTCTGTTGAAATTGGAAATTTTTAATATATCTGTTCATCAACAGATTTTGTGATCTGTTGTATATCTTGTGACATATCTTCTCAGTTCTTTAGCCCATTTATTGATGGGTTATTTGCATATTTGGTGTAAAGTTTCGTAAGTTCTTTAAACATTTTGGAGATGAGTGCTTTATCTGAAGTGCATGTGAAAAGATTTTCTCCTACCTGGTAGGCTCTATCTTTACAATGATTGTTGCCTTTGCCGAGAAAAAGCTTTTAAGTTTGAATCCATCCCATTTATTGATTCTTGCTTTGATTTCTTATGCTTTGGGAGTCTTGTTAAGTCCTCTATTCTGTACCATTGGTCTAACTTTCTATGTTGGTGCCCATACCATGCCATTTTTGTTACTATAGCTCTGTAGTGTAGTTGAAGGTCTGGTACTGTGATACCTCCTCCTTCACTCTTCCTGCTAAGGATTGCTTTCACTATTCTAGGTCTCTTATTCTTTCAAATGAATTTCATTATTGCTTTCTCTAATTCTATGAGGAACATCATTGGGATTTTAATTGAAATTGCATTAAATTTGTATCGTACTTTTGGCAGTATGGCCATTTTGACAATATTAATTCTACATGTCCAAGAACATGGGAGATCTTTTCATCATCTAGGGCTTTCTTTAATTTCTTTCTTTAGTGTTCTGTAGTTTTAATTTTAGAGATCTTTCACCTCTTTTGGTAGATTTATTCCCAAGTATTTTATTTTTTCTGTTTTTTGAGGCTATTGAATGGGGTGGTTTTCCTATTTTCTCTTTCAGAGAATTCATCACTTATGAATACAAGTGCATTACATTTATGAATGTTAATTTTATATCCTGCTACTTGGCTGAATTCATTTATTAGTTCTAGAAGTTTTCTGGTGGAATTTTTTTGATCTCCTAAATATATAATAATGTCATAGGCAAATAGTGATAGAGTTTTTCTTTTCCTCTTCATGTCCCTTTAATTTCTTTGGTCAGTCTAATTGCTCTGGCTAGTGTTTCAAGGAAGAGGTTGAAAAGAAATGGTGAAAGAGGGCATTCCTGTCTTGTTCTATTTTTTGGAGGGAATGCTTTCAGTTTTTCTCCATTTAGAATGATGACGACTGTTTGCTTAGCATAGATAGTCTTTACAATGGTGAGGTATGTTCCTATTATCCCTATTTATTCTAGTGTTTTAAGCAAGAAGCATTGTTGTATTTTATCAAATGCTTTTTCTGCATCTATTGAAATAATCATATAATTCTTCTTTTAAAATATTTAAAATAATTTTATTGAGGGCTGATTCACATGCCATTGATCCATCTGTCCACCGTGTGCAATTCAGTGTTTGTGGTTTATTCACAGGGTGGGCAACCATCACCATGATCTAATGTTAGAACATGTTTGCCCCCAAAAAGAAATCTGAATTCATTAGCTGTCACTTCCCATTTCTCCTCTACCACCACTAGCCCCATCAACAAATGATCTTAGTTCCTGATATCATAGATTTGCCTATTCTGGGCAATTAATTTAAGTGCAATAATATATGCTTCTTACTGACTATCTTTCCTTCAGTATGTGTTCAATGTTCATTCCTATTAATGGGAATGGAAAATGATGTGGCCGCTGTAGAAAACAGGTGATTCCTCTAAGTTTTAAACATGGAGCTATCATATAATGCTGCAATTCCATTTCTAGGTGTATACATAAGAGAAATAAAAGCACATGGGTGTACATCCATATAGATGATGAATGTTCATAAGACCACTGTTCTTCATAGCATAAAAGTACAGATAACTCAGATGTCTATCAAGTGATAATTAGATTTAAAACATTATGATTCTTAACTTTAAGTCTGTGGAATGGATTTTTCAAACAAAAACTGAACAAAGAAATCATAGAACTCAATAACACAATCAATAATTTAGCCTTAACAGACATATAGAATATTCCTCCATTAATGAGAAAATTCACTTTCTTCTCGCAGCATATGGATCCTTCTCTAAAAGATACCATATATGATGCACAAAACAACTCTTAGAAAATACAAAAAAATAGAGATACTAGAGTGTATTCTATCACATCATAATGGAATGCAATTAGAAATCAATGATAAGATAAAAAATAGAAACTACTCCAACACCTGGAGACTAAATAATACAGTATTGAATGATGCATGGATAGTGGAAGACATCAGCGAGGAGATAAAAAGTTCAAGAACAATGATACAATATATCAAAATCTCTGGGGCACTATGAAAGCAGTACTAAGAGGAAAATTCATCGCATGGAGCATTCAATAAAGAATAAAAAGTCAACAACTAAATGACCTAACATTACATCTCAAAGCCCCAGTAAAAGAAGAACAGATCAATACCAAAAGTAGTAGAAGACAGGAAATAATTAAAATCAGAGCTGAAATCAATGAAATTGAATCAAAAGAAACAATTCAAAAAATCAACAAAACAAAAAGTTTGTTCTTTGAAAAGGTAAACAAAATTGATAAACTCTTAGTAACACTAAAAGAGAGAGAAAACTCAAATTACTAAAATTCCTGATAAAAAAGGAAATACCATGACAGACACTATTGAAATACAAAACATAATTAGAAACTATTTTGAAAATCTATACACCAACAAAATAGAAATTACTTAAGACATTGACAATTTTTTAGAGACATATGATCCACCCGAACTGAATCTGGAGGACATATACAATTTAATCAGATTGATTTCAAGCAATGAAATAGAAGAAGCCATCAAAGGCCAACCAACCAAGAAAAGTCCGGAACCAGGTGAATTCTCAGCTAAGTTCTGTAAGACCTTCAAAGAAGAACTAATTCCAATACTCCTCAAAGTATTCCATGAAATAAAAAAGGAGGGAACTCTTCCAAACTCATTCTATGAAGCTGGTATCACTCTGATACCAAAACCAGACAAACACACATCAAGGAAAGAAAACTTCAGACTAATATCCCTGATGAACATAGATGAAAAAATTCTTAACAAAATTATGATAAATCACATACAAAGACATATTGAAAAGATAGTGCACCACAATCAAGTGGATTTCATGATTCTAAGGTAAGAAAAAATACTATAATGAAATTGTGACTGGAATATCTCAAATCAACTGACATTATCCCCAGAAATAAATCATACCAAAAAGTAGTCATTTGAAATAACTGTTATGTTAAAACAAATTATCCTGGATTATGTGAACAAGGGATTTAGAGAGGGTGCAAGAGACATTTATTTTATTTGCTTAATGTTATCTGGGACCTCAACTTGTAAGACCTGAAGACAATGGCAATTGCAATAAATAGAGGCCTGTCTTTACTGAAGACTTGTTCTCTCTGTTGTCTGGCACTTGAGTTGAACTAACTCCAAGTTGGACAGTTCACCAGAATACCTACATTTGGCAAACCTCTGTGTTCTGCTTACTCACAACCTGGTGGTTCTAGGATACGAAGAATAAACATGTGCCCATCAATAGATGAATGAATAAAGAAAATGTGTGCTTTTATGTTTATGTGTGAATGCTATCTAACCATAAAATTTGACATTCTATCATTTGCAGCAAAATGAATTGAACAGGAAAACATTATGTTAAGTAAATTGACTCAAAAAAAGATAAGTATTATGTGTTCTCTATCAATTGTGAATGCATAAAATGTGAATCTGAATGTAGAATAGTGATTACTACAGATGGGGAAGGGAGAGGAAATTAAAGAATTAATAATGGATACCAAAATACAATTAGAAGTAATACTTCTTTTATTTTTAATTTTTGAGTGTAATTTCTCATTCTTCTGGTTGTATATGATGTGGAATTTCACCAGTCATATAGTCATATATGCACATAAGATAATAATATCTGATTATTTCTATTATTCTTCCTAACCCCAGACCCCTCTCCTCTCTTCACAGCCCTCTGCCTAATCCAAAGAATCTCTATTCTCCCCTATCCCCACTCATCCATATTTTGAATTAGCATCCTCATATCAGAGAAAACATTCTGCCTTTGGTTTTTTGGGATTGACTTATTTCTTTTAGCGTGATATTTTCTAACTTCATCTGTTTACCTGCAAATGCCATAATTTCATTTTTCTTTAAAGTTAAGTACCATTCCATCCTATATATACATCACAGTTTCTTCATCCATTCATCTATTGAAGGGAATCTAGGTTTGTTCCACAATCTAGCTATTGTGAATGGAGCTGCTATAAATATTGATGTGACTGTGTCACGGTAGTATGTTGATTTTAAGTTCTTTGGGTATAAACCAAGAAGTGGAATAACTGGGTCAAGTGGTGGGTCCATTCCAAGTTTTCTGAGGAATCTCCATACTGCTTTCCATAATGGTTGCATCAATTTGCAGTGTCACCAGCAATGTAAGAGTGCACTTCCCCGCTACATCATTACCAACACTTACTGTCACTTGTATTCTTGATAGTTGCCATTCTGACTGGAGTGAGGTGAAATTTTAGAGTAGTTTTGATTTGTGTTTCTCTAATTACTAGAGATGTTGAGAAGTAATAATTATTTATGTTCTGCAGAATAAAGGGGAACTATAGTTAACAATAATGTATTATATATTATATGAAAAACTAGCACAGGAACTTGAAGGCCCATTCACAAAGTAATATGGGGATAGAAGTATCAATTACTCCGATTTGAACATTACACATTGTGAATATGTACAATTAAAATTATAATAATAAATACACACGTTAGGAAATATATAAACATTGTTAAACTAAAAAACAAAGAAAGGAAAGATTATCTTTATATAAAAACTCAGGGTACCTAGGTTAAATATTCCAAGGGTTTCAGAGAATCCTCAAGTGCCTTTCATCACTTATCCTCAGATATCCTGTTGCACCTTGTCTATCATGTTGCCCCAAGTGAACATCTCCAGACCGAATGGGAGAGGGTATAATTCCTATTTTAATGGGAGGATGTCAAAGACTTCAATATCTTTTTTTAAAATGTCTTCCCACACCAAAACTCTGATTCTGTGTTACTGAATCTCTTTTTTTGCCTTCTCTTCAGCCACAAGTTGTGGGATCTGCTGCTTCTCTGCAAATTTCTCTCCCATTTCTTGTCACTCTCTTCCTCACCGTATTCCTTAATGCAACTTAAATGACTACCAACAGTCATCATACAGCATTTCATCTCAATAGAGCACAAATGATATATAATAAATTACCCCATTATTACTTTTTGAGGGAGTTTATTACTGACCAAGCACCACTTTGCATAAAGTCACTTAACTCAAGGGTCAATGACGAACACTGAATGAGATGAGAAAGAACAATAATAAATGCAGTGAAACAGTTCTGTGGCATGTCTTATTTGGGGAGTTCTACCTCATGTTTCTGCAAAAGTCTTTCTGTAATGCTTAAAACTATACAATTTGGTCAGTGTTGCCAGCTTCATCAAGATTTTAAAGGCTTATTAGAACAAAATATAAGGAAGGAAAACTCTTGCTAAAACAAAAGTTTGAGAAGCACAAATAAAAGGTCATTTAGCTAAAACAACATTACATACAATATGAGTCAAAACTATCCACATATAATTTGAAATGTCAAAAGTTATATATATTTGGAAAATGCATAGGCTATGCAATGTATTCAAAGTAATGTTGTCATAATTATTTTTGACTGTACAACAGAGTTCAATATCAAGCCTTTACATTAAAAATAAAATGAATCTCTAATAAAGTGAAGTAGTATCTTAGGAAGTATTTCAAGTCATTTTATTGAAAGTTTAGGCTGAAAATAAATTAGAGAAATTCTCGTTATTGAAATGATAGGCTAAAAATCTTACTCTCCCAAGAATTAAAATACATTGAATAATTTACCACTGTAAATACAGATACTGTAATAAAGAGTTCATCATTGCTTTACACACTGAAAATCATTAAAAAATTAGGAGATAAATGTTATTATTTCCATTGTATTATCTTACTGAAGCTAAATTTTGAAGTAAATTAATTGCTATCATATATTAATAAGGATTGTAGAAGAAATTAAATCTGTCTTATTCCTTAGTGGGGGAATTTTTTTAAAATGACCCTCACAGCAAACATGTTTCCAAATTGGTAGGTGAAAAGCTCAAAACCTGAGTATTTCCTTATATTCAGTTATTTATAAAGATCAGATTGCATAAAAATAAGGTTGCTGGAGATTAAGAAGCTGAACTGCTTTACTGAGTGTGTGTGTGTATGTGTTTGTGTATCACACAATACTTTGAGTGTGTGTCTCGTTAGTTGCTACTCCACAACTTGAAGCCAAATCTCATCCCCCCTAGCCTGCTGCAACCCCCTTGCCTACTAGTTTTATTAAAATTTTCCCATTCACTTGGAATTCCTATCATCTTTAAAAACACTAAAATACTTGTCTCATTTCTATTCCCATCTACTCCATAGTTTTACTTAGCTCTCCATATGAATGTGACGTTCAGCAGCACTTACTCCTGATACTTCCCAACAGGGTAGTTATAGTAACTTGCCATGTATTGTTTTAATTAATTAACAGCAACATCTGCTTGATGAGCTTGGTACTTTCTAGAAGATAGGGGCCAACCACCAGTCTTTTACTTTTATGACAATTGGAGTAAACCTGATACATAAAAATAGTGCAAGTTAACATGTTGGGGATAGGAAGTGTCTTAAATTGCTGTTTAAATTGGCAAAATGACCTCAAGTATAACATGCATTAGTTCTTGGACGCAAAACATTATATCCAGAGCAAAATATATTTGTTCATAATAAGCTTTATTTCCTGATATTATTTAAAAAATTTTATTTAAAAACTTAAAGTATACTTTGATGTGCCATTTTAAATTGGATCTATTTCAATCATTATAAAATATTAATCACAATGAATTAATAATATTTTAATAGATATTTTCTCATCAGTGCTTTTAGTTTAAGGATTATACTGAGCAACAGTTGTGAGCAAATTTCATCTATGACGATTATTATGTCAATATCCCAATTAAAACTTTTCCCAACAAATCAGCAATGTTTCAGAAAGACTCACCTATCAAAAGATTTTTCAATAAAATCCTTTCAAGTATGTAGTTTGAGTTATTTCAACTGTCTCATCAAGATCTTATCAGATAATTAATCTTACATTGGTACATATATGCTCTTAGGCACTACCAAAACAAAATGCCTGATTTAAACATTAGAAAATTAAAACATTTCTTTCTTTTGCATCATCACCCTCAATTGGAAAACAGTAATTTATTATTTCTTCCTTCTAATTTGCTTGGAGAAAATTGAGAAACTCAAATAAATTTAAATGTGTTAAGTTAAAGCATATATTACTTTTAAAATATTTTTTATATTAATCAAGCCTATGGGAATCTCTCCAAGAGGAGGTGCTTTTGCATTAATAATGCAACTTTTGAAATTCATATAATTCAAAAACCATTTGATGCTTACTTTCACCTTATTCCAGATTGTTGCTAATCTCAGGGTGATTTAGCAGCCATAGAGATGGCTCAGAGGATAGCTTCAGAACTGTTTAAGTCACCCCCAAATCAGCACTCCTTTTCTGCTCAATTTTCTTGATGTCTTCCTCCTTGCTTCTCTCTGCAAATAGAAATGAGACATTTTCCTTGGATTCTTGGAAATGAAATAAGTAAAAGATTAATAAGCACATACTTACACAAATTTTATTCCATGGCAACTTTATTAAAATCATGGATAATGCAAATTTTAATTACAACATACCAGAAAATATCACATAAAATCGGGTATCTTCACAGTCTGAAATTCTTTTCATTCCTCTATTTCTGACTTCATACAACATTAAACTCTTCTCTAAGAAAAACTTTTTTCAATCACCAAAACTTCTCCAGCACTTCTATTACCACTACCACTGCTGTTATTTCCCCTAAGGAAATTTCTTTTAAAAAAAGAAAAATAAATAGAAAGTTTCCCATTTTCATAAGCAAACCAGTTCAGCTCTTATGGAAATATTATGTTCTCACCTTTTCTATTTGTATATTGCCTGGGGTGCAGTGGCTTAACATCTAAACGGACTACTGGACATATTCCTAACTCAATAACATTCTTCCACTACTAATTGCCAGCTTCTAAGAAGTATTTTTCTCAATTTTTTATTTTGAAAAACACATTTTCATGTGACTGTATTAATGATAAATTAGTTTGTTGCTATACTGATTTATAAAGAAAGCATTAATCACAAGATTCGTTTCTATAAAATACCAATACAGTCAATCCCTGCTATTAGTAATTAAATAAGATGCAGCTATGATTGATTTTTCTTGGCTTATGGGATCTTCAAATATTTTAGTGAAATTTTCCATGTGTATTGAAATATATCCATAGATATCTAGGTGAAAGATAATGGTTTCTGATTCACCAAATATTGTTTCAAGGAAGAAAACAAATGACTTAACATCATGTTCCTAAGGCAGTAGAATGAAGAGTGTATATTTTAACATTGGACTCAAAGGATATAGTGAGTTGAATGAGAAATGATATACAAGAGATATTCTTTCTTTCATTTTGTCAGAGCAACCTTCTAACAAAACATATTTGACTGCGTATGATTTATGCAGCACAATTGCTTTTTTATGTGACATTTATGTTAATCTTTTTTCCCCTTTCCATTACCTGAACATATCAGTATGTTTTCTTGTTGAAATAATTTGGAGCAGTAATTTGCAAATTTCCTCTGACAGCCCTTAAGGTATAATAAATTTCTCAAATCAGTAGAAGCCCTTGAAATGTGTTTTCAATACCCCGTCTGCAAATGAAACTAGCAAGCTACAAATGTGCAAATGCACAGAAAATCAGGAAGAATGACTTTTTCACTTAAACAAAATTGGATGTCTCCTTAATTATTTGTAACCCAGGGCCATAAGGGAGTTTCTTGTTTTAGAATTTGATTTTACAACCAGGATATTTTTGTTTACATGACTATAGTATACTTAATGTTTGAGGGTCAGAAAAAACAAAGACAAAATTGATTCAAACACAAACATTCCTTTTTAATAAATTTGATGGTTTTCCAATAAATAGAAGTAAATCAATATTAAAACTTTACCTTGGAATAGAATAACAATAAGGATTTTTCTAATCTGAATTTTGGCATATATTAAATATTTTATTCTGTGAATTAGAACTAGGTAAGAGCAGATGGCAGGGGGTCAATATGCTGAATTTCTCCACAGGATGATATTCCATATCCTCTGTACCACAGTTCTGTTAATATGATAGATTTGTGATGATTTGTCTTTTAAAATCTTTCTAATATTTCCCATGTTTGACAGTTGTTCTTTTGCCCTCAGAGTTGCATAATGTAGTGATTAAACAGGTCTTGAAATTAGACCTCACTGAATGTTGATTATCACTGTTCACTGAAATCTCAGTTGGAGCTATCAGTGGAACATCTCCACATATCATCTCCTTGGGGTTTTAGGAGTTTCTTCCTAAACAGGCTACAGTAGATGTCCAAAAGAGAATTAGCAGAAACTGTGAATTCCTTTCTTATCTAGACTTGAACCTCAAAACAATGGCATTTGAATGCACTCTTGTTCTTTTAAACACACACAAGGCTTCCTGCAGTAAGGGAGAAGAATTAGGCTCTACTCTTGGTGGGACAGTGGTAAGATTCTAGAAAATCATATGTTGCAGGAGACCCTACTTTGGTCATCACTGGAAAATTCAATCTCTTGCTTTTACAACTAAGTCTCAGATAATCAGTTATTTTAAAGGGTGCATTTCCCCCTGCAAAAATTCTAGTTTGACTGCTTCTGGAACAGAGTGGGATATTAAGCTCAGGTCTTTGAATGAACTCCACATGCTTATCTGTAAAATAGATAATAAATTCCATCTCTAAAAAGTTATAATTATCCATCTCTAAAATTTATGATTATCAAGTAAAGTAATGCCAGCTATAATTTGGGGGATGTTGTAGAATAATATGATGACCTAAGAGGGTCCCCCACAGCTTGATGAGTTGCTTCACATGGATTTCCACAACTCTTCTGTGGCATGATAACACCCTATTGCCATGATACTTTTCAATATATTATCAAAGCCACATGATTCCCAGCATTTTCATATCATGAAAATACCATGATATGAAAATACCATGATATGAAAATAAGTGATAGATTTTATACAGAAACTGGTGTGTCTAAAGTTTCTCATAACCCTGAGTTGCCAGGATAAAGAATTCTGGACAAATCACATCCATCCCATCTCACTTGTCTGTTGATGAAATCAATAACTTAGCGTACCTTGAACACACTCTCAACTGTTATCAACACTTCTTGAGCCAAGAAACTCTATCCTATAAACAATTATAGAATTCTCCCTCCTTCTCCAATTAATGAGTTACTTCATCATGCAAAATATTCCAATTATTACCAGGAATTTATCTAACTCTAAAATCTGTTCAAATTTCCAAATTTCTAAATTATAGAATAATTTAAATCTAAGTACCATATGCAATGGAAACCATTTTGCTCTAAATATCTATTAGTTTGGGGTTAGGTAGGCTGTGAATTTGTATTTCTGTAGAAATCTCTGAGACTGAACTTTACATTTTGTATACTAAATTTATTTATGCTTTTTAGTAGTATGTTGCATGCCTTTTTTTCTAACTCTTTCTATTAAATCCAGAGCAGAAGAAAATAAAGCAAAAGAAAGGAAGAATATAGAAAGAAATAGGAAGGAAAGAAGAAAATTTCCCACAATCATGTGGACCTTCTAGACATGTGCAAAATATTGAATAGTTGGTATGAAGTGTTCAAGAATGGCAACAACTTAAATTAGAAAAGTGGAAATTATTTCAACTGTGATATTTGAGATTCATTTTGTTATAAGGCCTGAAGCTACTCTGCTAAGATCTGAAGGTTATCTTATCTTACATATTTCATACGTACCTTTCTACTTTGGTCATAGTGTTTGTATGTTACCAAAATTCTTAGTTGAAACTTTATCTCGAGAGCAATAGCATGAAGAGTTGGGGCACTTTGAGAAGTAACTAAGTCTGGAGAGCTCCCTACTCATTAATGATTTGTAAAAAGATGTGGAGAGAGATGCCTGGACTTTGCATTTTCTCTGCCATAGGAAGGCACAGCCTTCAATATCCTTTTCCTTTCTCCTTTGTACATGTGAGGACACAGCAATAAACTGTCATCTAAGACAAGGAGAGCAGCTTCCATCAGTCACCACCAAATCTGCTAACTTGGTTGTGAGATTTTCCAACTCCTGACTCTGATGAATAAATTTCTGTTACCTATAAATTGCCAAGTCTCAGGCATTTTGTTACAAGAGCTCAAGATAGATGAAGACATTTTGTTCTTTATCCTTGCCTTATCTTAATCACATTTCTTTCTGATGTAAAAATTTTGTGATTTAAAATCTTTATTATGGGCTTCCAGCAAAGCATTCTAATCAGTTTGTGCAGATATTTTCTTCCAAAATAAGTTTTCTTCCTAAGAGGAATTCTAGTTCCGGGTATCCTGGTACCTATAATCATTTGCAGAAAAATGTCTTGAATGAGGAAAATTGTGTTGTGGGAAATAACTGTTTTGCAACAGCAATCCTCAAGAAACTGTGAAGCCTGCCATCTCACAGCTCCTCAAGTTGAAATTCTCCCAGAGCTACTTAAGGTTTCCAATTACGTTGTTTACTGAATTCTTCCAAAATCTCTATTAAAAACAAAGAAGAATGGAATGGAATAAGTTCATACAGTGAGTATAGGGTACAAGTGGGGCAAGATTACTATATTTTGAATTTTTTGTTACACAATATTTATATGTCCTGTGTCTTTCACTCTTTGTGACTGTAGCCTCCTCCCCTTTACAATTCAGTTATAAAAATCAAAACTGAAGTTTGAGAAGGGCACATGGTCTAATGAAGATGCCTGGAAACAAGTGTACCAGCTTCATTAGAAACATCTGGGACAGTATGCATTCCCAATTAAGAACAGTTTGCCTATGATTTGCTGAGTAACTGCTTGTTAACTGCATTTCTGGGTGAGAGTCCGAAAGAGCTCCAAATAGGGTCACAGTCAACGTCACACATAGGTGGCTGAATAAGGAATCACTTGACTGGCAACCAAAGTGGTCTGATTTGCTTGTTAATATTTTTTGAAAATTTTTTTTAGTGATCAATGGACTTTTATTTTTCATTTATTTATGTGGTATTGAGAATCGAATCCAGGGCCTCACACGTGCTAGGCAAGTGCTCTGCCACTGAGCCACAACCCCAGCCCTATTAATATTTCAAATGAATTTTTCTCTCCCATTCATTTCTACCTGTAGCAGTACTCTTGAGCCTTTATATGGGCCATTTATTCTATTTTTCCCTTTACAGGTCACAAATTTATGTTCTGTTCATAACACACATTATGAATTCTTCCTTTGTCTTACAAGCTACTTGCTTCACCACTCTCTATGTTTAACAAGTCCTATGAGCTTCATCTACCCTATTCTTTATCTTTAGCATAATCGAATATACTTAAATAATAGAGTACATTGGGCTTAAATAATATAATTGCTTGAAAGTGTGGCTACGTTTAATGAGGAAGAACGTAAGCACTACAAGCACTCTCAACTCGATTGCCCACATTCCATCTGAAATTCAACAATATTGATCCTGTTTCAGTTACCTTTGCCATCCTATATAATTACTTTTCAGCAACTAGTGATAAGGATAATTTATGAAATGCAAGGGCACTTGTCTGGTTCCTCGCCAAATAGTGCCTTCAAAGCATTTCTTTATTCCATTTTGCCTTTTAGTTGAGGATTCAGGGATCTCCTCAGATACAGTTACAGATCACCGGTAGATTTTAGGAGAAGATATTATTCAAGAAAACACTTTAAAAAAGATTAACGTCCTTCATTTTTGTAGAGACAATTAATTTATTCATATACATCTGTTGACTTTAATCCAGGCACAGTTATAGGTGATGGGAATAAAACAGTAAACTAGGCCTCTGTGTTTAAATGGGTAAATGCAGCCTGGTAAGTCAGGAACAGTGGTGTAGGCTTCTATCCCCAGCAATCTGGGAGAATGAGGCAGGGGAATTACAAGTTCAAGGCAAGTCTAAACAATTTAGTGAGACCCAGTCTCAAAATAAAAAGTAAAAAGTGCTGGGGTAGAGTCCAGGAGTAAAGTTCCCCAGTGTAATAAAAAATAAAAACAAAAATAAAAATAAATAAATGCAGCCTGTGTCTGTGGCAACCCTACAACACCTTTCAGACTCTTGAAGGCTGTAATTGCCAGATACAGCTATTACAATGTACTAAGGCCTCATTTTAGGTGTACTGCCAATGACCTAGTGAAGACGAATGTTCCTAGGTCTGTGGTAGTAAGATGCTTGCTTTTAACTTCATCCTTCTTTACTTTACTCAATCTAGCTGACATTAGGGTTGGGCAGTTTATTAGACTCTGCAATCTCCTTTCTTCTTTTCCTTACAGGCATTGTATCAGAAAGTTCTCTTAAGTGAATGATTCCATCTTTTTCCTCTCTTTTAGGATTCAGAAAAGCAAAATTGCAAAGGAACAATATGATTTATACTTTATTAGATTTTTATAATTGCTCTGGAGAAAAAAAAAAACAAGGAGGAACACAGAAATAGGTGGTAAAAGATAAGTAGATGATCCTTTTTACAGTCTTTGGACAGCAGAGTTCATAGACTTCAGGAAGTAAAGCAGAAAGTATGCAGGAATCAGGGGGACTGCATTCCTGAACCCAGACCAGACATTTTATACTTGGACACTGCTGTGCCAGCTTACATGGGGTCGGGGGTTTGCATCTAGAGGAAGGAAAACAATGTTGTTGTTTTCTTTTTCCACTTCTCATGGACAGATATTTTCTCTATTTTTATTACTCATGGTGATGAAGATCATTGCATAACATGGATCAGTTAAATACAAACAGCAGGCACACTTTACCTCAGAGAAAAACACGGAAGGTTAATATTGGGAAAATATGGGACGACGTTATGTTTCCATCCAGTATTGTGGTTAGAATTAGAAAAACCACTGAGACCACAGTAACTTATTATAAACAAAGTTACTCTAAATGGTGTACATTATGTACAACAGATGGGCCAACATGCTCACAAATGAGGAGTTTATTCCTCTTTACTAATTTGTACAAACAAAAGATTTTACTTTTAAGCCAGAGCCAGAATCTAATGATATTGAAATCTGGATCTGTCATGCAGATAAATTATTTTCTTTCTTTACTTCCCCAGTTCTTCATAATTGAAATAACCTTAAGTGATTCAATGGTGTATTATAAGAACTAAACAAATATTATCTATTATATATTAAACTAAACGAATTTTGAATAATCACAAGCAATGCATGTGTCATCAATTTTAATAGCATTGTCACTGAAGACAACACAACAAACTGGTTGAATTTAAGAACAAAGTTTCGTATAAATATTTTAATTTATAAAGTTTTAATTTCACTAGTTGACTTTTGATTCATAGAGACACTGAGTTTTATTATATTTTATGTGCTTTAAAATCACAATGCAATCATATTGATATAAGCATTATGTGTATGGCATTTTGTAGACAAAATAATTTAATCATACTTGGAAAATAAAGCAATGCATAACAATTTATTATTAGCCATTTTCTGGATGATTTATCAAGACCTCAGAACAATTATTTAAAGCATATGTATGTTAATAATGAAATATCAGAATAGAGATCAAGAAAGAAATATCACTTGAAATACATGCAAAATACATAAATCACTATTATACTTAGGAATAATCTAACCAAAGAGAGGAAAGATATCTACATTAAAAGCTATGAAACATTGGTGAAATTAATTGAAATAAATTGAAGAAGACACACACACACACACAAACATAAATGGCAAGACATCTTATTTTCATGGATTAAAAGAAACAATATTGCTAAAATATTCATAGTATGTAAGGCAATGTACAGATTCAATGCAACTCATCAGAATACCAATGACATTCTTCAAAATACTAGAAAATACAGTCCTAAAAATCTTATCAAACCATACACACATATACACACACACACTTTGCTATAGGTGTCCTTACTTATTCTAACATTGGACAATGAAATTCAGCATGATGATGTTTTTCTGTTTTTATTTCTTTTTTGCTTATCAACTTTGCCCATTTGAGTTTTATTTCCCTGCAGGAAAAAATAAACATGATAAAACATCATATGATGAATGAAGTTTCTTTAAATTTTGCTTTTAGTATAGAACTACATCTTGAAGATCAAGTGTATTTTTTAAATGAAATAACATTTTAATAAATATTTCAAAGAGAAAAGTTTAAAATATTACAAATATTTGAATATCCAAATACTTGAATACACAAATTAAAACTTTAATTTTACATAAAATTTTAAATATGAGCTACATATGATAATTATGAATTGTTTCTCAATGAAAAGTATACAGTTATTTGATTTTAAACACAGTGAAAGACATTGATGAAAACTTCTTCATTAGGAATATGTGATTTTTCAGGTAAGTAATCACTAAAAGTATTTTAAATGAACAAACAAAACAAAAAAATATTATCCGGATATAAAAGAAATTTAATCAAATATTAAAGTAGAAGTCATCAGCAATATTAATTAATATTTACATTGGAGTGGTCCCAAAGTCATACTATTTTATTGAAATGTTATGATGATTTCAAAATACATAAATCTGTAACAATACATCTTTGAAATGGTTTAGAGAAGATGACTCTATCCTGCTTATGAATCTGAATTATAATTTGTAATACCTTTTCATGTGCAGAAAAAGTGACAAAGTAGTACATTAGGGTAAATTTATTTTAGAAAGTTGAAGAGATTATTTTATTTATATAACAAACTCACTTAAGTGTGATTCTAAAAAATTATTTAATTAAATAGAAATTTATCTTTCAATTAAAATTAACTAATACTTGCATAATTTCTTTTTTTACGTTTTGATATGAGGGTAGTGCATAATGATCACTGAATCTCTGGAGACAATTTTTCCTCTCTTATAATGATTTCATCAATGGTAATCTCCTGAAAAAACAACGTTTATTATCAATAACCTCATAGGTTTAAATGGTATTGAAATTTAGTTTAAAAACTCATGCATAAGAAAAATCTTCATAACATAGGGTCAGCAATTTGATTTATCATTTATTGATTAGTGAATTCCTTCGAGTGCTTTACTTCTTAATTCTTAATTCTACTTCTTAATTCTTAATCTATTCATTTCTAAAAACTATTTTAGTGTCAATTCTGTATTTAGCCTTATATGCACAGACATTAATATCTCATTTATGTGCAGCAATTCAGGAAGAAAATCTGAGTATTGAGGGGATGCTAATCAAGTCCACCTACATTCACAAAAAAGAATTGGACTCAATATTAATTTTGGAAGCTGTCTGTATGAGATATGATAGCTACTGCAGAAAATTCAGGAAAATAACATATAAATTAATATGAATGAGTAATAATGCCAAGTGAATAGACTATAAAAATGTATACTTTTTTTTCACCATTTTTATTTTTATGGAAATATTAAGTGATCTCTACTGGAATACATTTTATATATAGACAGAATATAGAGAAAATATTTCATCTAGAAATTGCAAATATAAATAAAATGAAAAATAAAATTTGCATGAACTATTTTAATATATTAAAATAGTATTCTAAAATGTAAAGACACGTTTTAATATAATTCAATTTTCGTTAGGATTCTAGATTGACTTACAGTTGAATTCAAAAAGACTAAGAAAAAACAAATACTTTAGACAACTGAATTGAATAGAAAATTCAAGTTTCTTAACTTTGGATATAAATGTGGTAAATATTTCCTTTTAATATTTATTGAAATGCATAAAATTTTCAGGAATTATAATCAGTCTCTTTAAAGTATCATTAAAAGTATCATTTTAGGTTGCTTGGACTGCCATAACCAAGCACCACAAATTGGGTGACCTAAGAACAGAGCTGATTTTCTTATAGTTCTGGAGGTTTGGAGTTCAAGTTCAAGATCTTGATGTTGATCAAGATGCTGTGAATGTTCCATGTGTCTCTCTTAGCTTCCTGTGGTATAGTGCCAATCTTCAGTATCATCCCTATCTCTGCCTCTCATTCCTATCAACATTTTCTTTTGTGCCTGTGTCCCAAATTAACCCCCTTTATAAGGATACCATCATACTGTAGTAAAGACATACCCAAAATATACGATCAGTTGCTTTTGATAATTTTTTGATGATATATACCATTTGTCTGTAAAAGCTGAACCATTATTTAGCAATGGGTACCTCTGATAAGGTATCATTTTTATCCAACTGTTAACATGTTCTTTCACCTTGAGGTTGAAACTAATTTCCTTGCAGACACTCTGCCTCTACAAAAGTTCAATGTATTCTTCTCTTTCATCTGGTCTAAATCATTGTATTTTCCTATATCACTGTTTCAATATGTATCATCAGCATTTTGTTTTACGAAGTATCAGAATCCTTTTAATACCCTTCATTCTTGAGATAGTTCAATGGCACAGAATATCTTAAATATATTATTCAATTTAAAAACAAATGCATTCAATTGAATAAAGGAAAGTAATTCATATATCTGCTCTTTAATGCTTCAGCATTTTTATTTTCTCCTTAAAGAATTGATGAAATGATCCTAAGCCCTTTTCATTCTGTATTCAAAAGACATGATTTAGTCCCATTTTGTGTTTTAGTCACAGCTTTATACAGGGACTTACAGGGAGAGTATTTTAGAACAAGTGTCCTTATTGCTGTAACATGTTGAATAGTGTCCTTCATACAATGAGATGTGAAAGTACTGACCACCAGTACTTCAGAGGATTTATTTGGCAATACAGTTGTTGCAAATATAATTAAAGATGGAGTCATGTATATTTTGGGTATGACTTTACTACAGTATGATGGTATCCTTATAAAGGGGGTTAATGTGGGACACAGGCACAAAAGAAAATGTTGATAGGAATGAGAGGCAGAGATAGGGATGATACTGAAGATTGGCACTATACCACAGGAAGCTAAGAGAGACACATGGAACATCTTGATCAACATCAAGATCTTGAACTTGAACTCCAAACCTCCAGAACTATAAGAAAATCAGCTCTGTTCTTAGGTCACCCAATTTGTGGTGCTTGGTTATGGCAGTCCAAGCAACCTAAAATGATTCCTATTCCTTAAACTCACTCATTATGATCTTTTTTTCGAGTATTTTAAAAAGATGATGCTTCAAAAGATTAGCATTTAACCGGCTAACTATTTTTATTTTGACCTTGTGTTTACGTGTGTGTGTGTGTTGACTAAAAATTTAATCCCCCAATTTTTTTAATGTAAAAGATTACTCTGGAATAATGTGATATATGGGCAAAAGCTTAAGCTTCGGTATTTTGTTTTTTTTCTCTTTTATTCAAACTTCATCCCAGGACATTACTTGACTAAAAGTCTTTTCCCTAACATAAGAAGAAATTTTCTTAAAATACTTGCAATATTTATTTATGGACTATATTTTTTGATGATAGAAAAATTATCTCTCTCTTTCTCTCTATTTCTTTATCTCTCTCCCTCAATGATCAGAATTATAATTTTTCTCACTGATTTTTTTCTAAATGGCAGAATTTGTAAGAATAGATTATTCTAAGCTATGTATTAGATTCTTCAAGGATTCAGAGAGAACTAGTTCACTATATAGACCATGAAAATTTCATTGCTACTGAGAGAGATTTTCATTGATTTTTCCTGCATTGAAAGACCTCTGCATTGTTCTTTGACAGAAGGAGTAGGAGTGTGTAACTATAGGTATTTTTCAGAATTCATCTTACAATGCTATTTCTTTAGGCTTGCATTTTCTGAATCCCTTGAAATTCCTTTGAAGAATTTATTTCCATAACCCTACAAATATTCTAATATTAGTCACAATAGGTGACACCTAGAAAATTATTTTACTTTGCAATGTTTCTCTTACATTATCTAAATTCTATACATTGTATCTTTATTTTTATTTATTCCAATTAGTTATACATGGCAGAAGAATGCATTTTAACACATCATAAATAAAAGGAGTATAACTTCTCATTCTTCTGGTTGTACATGATATAGAATCACACTGGTCATGTAATCATATATGTACACAGGGTAATAATGTCTGATTCATTCTACTATCCTTTCTCCCCCTAAACCTCCTACCTTCCCTTCACTGCCCTCTGACTAATTCAAAGTACCTCTAATTTTCCCTAGCAATCCTCCCACTTATTGTGAATTAGCATCCACATTCAGTCTTTGGTTTTAGGGGATTGACTTATTTCGCTTAGCATAATATTCTCCAGCTCCATCCATTTACAGGCAAATGCCATAATTTCATTCTTCTTTAGGGCTTAGTAATGTGCCACATTTTCTTTATTCATTCATCTAGGTTGGTTCCATAGTTTGGTTATTGTAAATTAACCTATAAAAATTGATGTGGCTGTGTCACTGTAGTATGCTGATTTTAACTCCTTCAGCTATAAACCAAGGTGGAATACCTGGGTCAAATGATGGTTGCATTCCAAGTTAGGAATCTCCATGCTGCTTTCCATGTGGTTGCACTAATTTGCATCCCACCAGCAATGTGTCAGTATACCTTTTTTCTCACATTCTCATCAAAATTTATTGTTACTTGTATTCTTGATAATTGCCATTTTAACAGGAGTGAGATGAAATCTTAGAGTAATTTTGATTTGCACTTCTCTATTTGGTAGAGATGATGAACATTTTTTCATATATTTGTTGAACAATTGTATTTCCTCTGTGAAGTATCTCTTCAGTTCCTTAAGCCTATTTATTAATTGGGTTATTTGTTTTATGGGCATTGAGTTTTTTGAGTTCTTTATACATTTTAGGGATTGATGCTCTATCTGAGGTGTGTGTGGTAAAGATATTTTCCATTCTGTGGGCTCTCTCTTCATGTTATTGATTTTTTCCTTTACTGTGAAGAAGAATTTTAGTTTGATTCCATTCCATTTATTTACCTCTTGAGCTTTAGGAGTCTTGCTGAAGAAGTCAGTTCCTAATCTGACATGGGGAAGGTTTAAGCCTACTTTTTAAAAAAAAAATTATACTTATTAGTACTCTTATAACAATAGCTTTGTTATTTGTTTTTGCCTACAGGATTAGTCCTGTTACTCTTCCCTGATTTAAAATGCAAATATGAATTCAGAAGTGAGCAATAACTAAATTAAGGTAACTGGTAAATGTTGCAATGATATGTTATTTGCTAATATTGTATATATCAATATACTTATCTCTATGTGAACCTTCTATGTGTACTTCTGTTCAGTACCAAATAATTACTTAGCATAGAAGTTTGGTTCCCTAATTTAAGACAGAGTTCTAAGTCAATATCATTGACTTTATTTTTATTGATTTTTCTGATATGCCCAAATCTATGTAATAAATCAAATATCATCATTCTCTACCAACTGCTAGTAATCAGACTTTTATCAAAATATTGATTTTTCCACAAATGTATCAGGCAATGTTTGCAAGGAGTGCAGAATTGGGAATAAAATCTATGAGACCATATTAGTGATGATTGAGGATGCCTAACCTCTGACAGAAACATACTAGGGAACAAAATGTTGTTTTCAAAAATCCTTTCAGAGGTCTAGACACAAGGATAACACTAAACTCATATGTAAACCTGTGAAGAGTGAAAGAAAACAAAAGAGAAAAATATAAAAATATCTTGACAAAGGGCTCAAATCCTGAAGGAAAGAAGAATCATGTGGTCAATTTACATATTGAATTGTCAGAATAAATGAATTAGGATAGCCATAAGGAGATAGGTTTCTGAGAAGGCTAGTGCCTTAGAAAGAAAGGATACTGTTTATATGACTTTCTGACATCCTAAGGAAATATAGAAAAAAAAAAAAAAAAAAAAAAACCTGATTAGTACATTTCTGAAAGAAAACTGAAAAATAATTTGTAGAGCATTTTATGGTTTGGATAAGGTTTGCTTTTGCTCCCTATATGACCTTGTGTTGGAAGCTTGGTTCCATGGGTGGCATCCTTAAAAGGTAGCGGGAACTTTAAGAGGTGGGGCCTAATGGGAGGTTGTTACTGGACCCTCCCTGGTGCTGCTCTTCTTTCCATTCTGGTCATGTGAGTAATCCCTCTCATTCATATGAAATCAAACCATAATGCTATCTTTCATGATGTGACCTACCCAAGCGGGGCATCACCAGAGGATGAATTGGTCTGGCTTTGATCTTGGTCTTCAACCTCCAAACCTATGAACTAAATAAATATGTTTTCTTTAAGGATTTTAACAGTCTAGGATTTTTATAACAAAACATCACTTACATTCTTAATCACATTGACTTAACTTGTATGTCACACTTAAAAATAGTAGAGGCTGAAAAAGTAGTTAGTCTATCCATCCGAAAGACTGGATGATTTTGATGTATAGCTGGCAGGTTTTGTCATATAACTTTTGTGAAATAATTATTGCAAGAAAATTCAGAAATCTTACAAAATTCAGAAAGTATATAATTTTGATGAAGTATTATATGTACAATAAGTAACAATGAAACATTAATATTAATTATCAAGATAAAATATGATTTTCAACTTTAAACAGTATTGTAACTCAGTAAAAACTATCAACATTACATAGAATTACTTATGAAAGAAACATACTTATGGGTATTATCTTTATGAATTTTACCAATAATCAAAGAACTATGAGAATCAGCTAAAAATTTAGAAAATATATTGTAAAATGTGTAGAAATATTAAAATGGAAGTGGTGAATTATAAATTATATTTTTCTAGTTTGTGGTAATTCTAATACACACAGGATATAAGGCAATATTTATCTCTTTTTTTCTATGATCACACACAAACTTAATCATCCTAAAAGGTAATTATTTCTTATTCTTATAGAATAAGAAAACAATTATACATGCCTTAATAATACTTGAATATAAATCTGTTTTACCAATTACTTGCTGTTCAGGAACTGTGAGCTTAAGTTTCTTCATTTATGGAATTGTGATTAATAAAAAGCAATCTTTTGGACTCGTGATATTTACATGAGAAAATAGCTGTGAAAATATTTAGCAAATATCTTTGCATCGTTAATAATTGTTGAAGTTAACACTTTTTAAAGAAAACTCATCAATTTCTATATTGTCATGTAATTTCAACCTAGGGAAGATAAGTTAATGATATCTAGCATTACCTTCTTTGTCAATTTACATTACTAAATGTTTAATCTAGTTAATAGTTTCAATATATTTATAATTAGTTTATAATTGTCAACAATTTAGAAAGTTATTTTAGGAGTTACTTTATGGAAATGTGTTTTTCCAATCTCTCTTCTAAGTCTTAATGAGACAAGATGAACATGTTTCCGGAATTTTGTTTTCGAATTAGTTTAACATTTGGTAGTTGCAGTGACTGTGCTTGACATTACCGTATAGTCATCAATTTTCTCGAAGAGTATTACAGCATAATTCCTTCAATGAAAACTCAAGAATGTTCTTGCTTTTTAATTTTATATTTGTAGTTGAATCACAACACCTTATAATATTTTATTAATTAATTAAATTGGAAAAGAGATTCTTATTCTGAAAAATCTGTAGTACCTAAGCTTTTGTATAATATTATAGGAATACAATGTGATATGTAACAAAACTGCATCATTTCAAATCATAACATCAGTATGACTGGATGAGTAGGTGTTTTAGTTACCTTCTTTGCTACTGTGACTAAAAGAACTGACCAGACCAATTGTAGAGGAGAAGAGTTTACTCAAAGGTTCACAATTTCAGAGGTTTCAGTTCATTGATGGCCAGCTCCATTCCTTAGGGCTCAAGATGAATCTGAACTTCATGGCAAAAGAGTGTAGCAGAGGGAAGTAGTTCACATAATGATGAGAAAGCAGAGAGGGAAACTCCACTCACCAGATAGAAAATATATATCCCAAGGGCATGTCACCAATGACCCACCTCCTCTAGCCAGAACCTACACACTTTCAGTTACTACTCAGTTAATCCCATCATGAGGATTAATTCGCTGATTGTGTCAATCATTTCCCCTCTGCACCTTCTTGCATTGTCTCACACATGAGCTTTTGGGAGACACCTAATATCTAAAATATAACAGTAGACAAGGTGAATAATTATTTAAGCTTCTGAACTGAATTTGTGATCATGTTTTATGTCATAATAAAAGAATAATAAAGGTTTTGATAACTGCAACTAGAGTGCTAATAAAACAAATACCTAAAATAACTGGAGTGGTTTTAGAATTGAAGATTGTGTGAAGGATAAAAGGATTCTGAGAAGCATCATAGAAATAAACTGAATTTCCTTGAATAAATTGTTAGGAAAAATATGGATGTTGAAAATGTTAAATGGTGAGAACTCAAAAATGAAGAAATTTACAGAATAATCCTAAATTGTCTTAGCAAAATCCAATTGTCATGAAAAGGCTTTTAGTATAAATCTATACTTTAAAAACATTGCCAGGTAGGGTTCAGAAATAATGGAGAAATACCTCATTCCAAAAAGAAGGAAGAAATTTGAGAAACATGGTTGAGAAAGCTTAGTTTAGTTGGAAACAAAACAAAACAAAAACTTACTGAAATTTTATGCCGCCAATATCTAGTTAGTAGAATTTGGAAGTAAAAAATTTGAACTAAGAAAGAAACTACTTAAATATTAACTGTACTGCTTTTTATTTTTTATTTTTTTGCTCTTACAATAAAATATGAACAGAGAGAAAAATTAAAGCAATACTTATTAGACAAAAAGTAACCAGACTGAGATTGGAAATTTCAAGTTCTTCACATTGATTGAGCACTAATATCTAAAATGCCAGGGGAAACTGGTGTATAGATAAAAGGAAGTATATGTCTCTTCAATCCTTTGCAAAAACCCTGCAACAATCAAAATGCCCAAGTACTCACTCAGAATTAACAGTGTTCCTTAAAGTTCTGTTTAATCAAATCAGAAGGATATTAACACCTGAAGGGTGATGTTCTATAGCCATTTTGACTGAAACAAAAAATTTCAAAAGAAGAATTCCGAGAAATGTCTTGAGAAAATATCCTTTATCAACTAGAGTGAACCCAATATGACTTGCATACAGCTCAGAAATTTTCAAACTGAATTTATCTTATGAGAACTACAATGTTGACTAAAAGGAACTGAGAAAGTATCAAATGTAGGAAAGCTGTTGGGTCCAAAAATCAGACTGGCAAATGGAGGTCAATAAACTACTTTTAGTTGGAAACTTGAGTTACTTTTCATTAAAAATAAAGGAATGATTCAGGGGACAGAAGAAAAAGTTCAGGGATCAGAAATAAATGCCTAAAAAGTGACACAAGTTCAGAAGCAGGATGTAAGAACCACAGGGAAGTATTTCCAAACCCTGTAATCTGATCAAAAATTCAACTTGACTTTATTAGGATGATATTGAAATTGCTTTGAATCACTTATTCCTTCTTGTCTTCTACTCTTTCCCTGTTTGAACTGGAATGTGTATAAGTTTAACATCTGCTATACATGTACCATTACCTTATAATGGGAATGTTTAGGTAAGATAATTTGACACTTTATTTTTTATTTTTTTATTTTTAAATTTTTTACAGACTGCATTTTGATTCATTGTACACAAATGGGGTACATCGTTTCGTTTCCATGGTTGTACATGATGTGGATTCATACAATTAGTGCAATCGTACATGTACGTAGGGTAATGATGTCTGTCTCATTCCATCATTTTTCATACCCCCTCCCACTCATTTCCCTCTACATAATCTAAAGTTCCTCCATTCTTACTGAAGCCCACATATGAAGAGGAATCATTGTAGGAATTCTTTTTTTTTTTTTTTTTTGTACCAAGGATTGAACCCAAGGTCATTTAAAATTGAGACACTCCCCAGCTATTTTTAAAATTTTTGTTTTGTGGCAGGATCTTGCTAATTTGCTTAGGGCCTTGCAAAATTGCCTAGGCTGGCTTTGAACTTGTGACCATCCTGCTGCAGCCTCCTGAATTGCTGGAATTACAGGCTTATGCCACTGCACCAAGCTGGATCTTTTCTTAATGGATTACACTCAGGGCCTTTGTCTATAGCTGATTTGGGTGATTTAGAAAATTATTTTTCAAATTGCTGATAAAGTTTTAGACTTTGAACTGTAAAGGGATAAGAAACGTGAAAAAATGCAGGAAAACAAGTTATTTTGTATATGCAGGGATTATAAATAATAAGAAACAGAGTGGATTGTGTTAGGCAACATTTTAAGACATCCCCCATTATGCCTCCTCATATTACCCCTGTGATTTCATTGTACTACATGAAAAGAGATTTTGCAGGTAAAATTAAGGTTTTTTGTTGTTGTTGATCATAACCTAGGAAGATTTAATGGATGATTCTGAGTCACATGAGTCCTTTGAAAGCAGTACTTTTTTTTTTTTAACTGATAACAGATGAGTAAGTCAGAGAGAGTCATAGAGCAAAGCTAACTTGAAAGTGGATGTCAGCTCCCAGGTTCCAGCTAGCAAAGAAACAGGCCAATTCCAGGGAGCCAAATACTACCAGAACCTCAGTGAACTTAGAGGTAGATTCTTCCTCAAAATTTCCAGGTGAGTGCACAGCCTGGTGACACATTCATTTGTCTTGAGACTCTGAACAGAGAATACAGAAAGCCAGTTGGGACTTTTTACCCGAAGACTGAAATAAAATAACTAGATGGTATTTGATATTATACACATGCATGGCGATTTGTTAGGTGGAAATAGAAAATTAGAGCAAATATTTTTGCAATGTGGTATGTTTATAAAGCAGCTCCTGGTAATAAAAAGATCTAATCTGTAGTATTTGCTGATTTCCATGATAGTATTGTCACCAACACTGACTTCCTACAAACTTGATATCACTTAACTCGGAAGAAGGGTGCATAATTGGCTCTCATGAGCTCATTAGAGCCAATAGAAGTAGGATACAGTAAGTACACTGCTATTCACCACTTACACATTAAGTTTCCTTCAGATGTTGTCTATATCAATTCCTTTTCTTTGGGGAAGAGGGGTTGTAAGCAATGATGAGCTCAAGAGAGCTTCAAAAACTACTTCATTGCCACTATAGTCTTCCATTTTTCATAGTTTTTTGAATGCAAGTGAAGCTGTTATATTTAATTCAATATTTTTCTATGCGAAGTGTAATAAAATATAGCAACCAAATATAATTTACAGGAAATAGAAACATGAAGAATTTTAAAAATATCTATTGTATTTATAACTTGTAAATTACTCATCCACAGCAATAAAAATTATTTAAACTTTCCATAGGAATTATTTTCCCCTTACTTTGTGATTTGTATATATACAAAACCATAGGCAGAATTATATATTTGTTATTAAATATATTTTAAATTATAGTGCATTTAAAAGAATAAAAATAGAAATTCAAATAACTTTTCTGTTAATAAGGTAGTAGGAACTTAATAAATATACAAAGATACTATGAAATCAACCTAAATAAAATCAGTCAAGGAGAATAAATAGGGAAAGCTTTTTTGATAATATAATAGAACCCACTAAAGCAATGTGTGTGAATTTACAGGACTGTACTCGGGAAGAGAGCTCCAACATAAACTGTCCACAAATACAAGGCACAGATTTTTTTTTTTTTTAATTTATTTTCTAATTTTTCATTCAAGCTCAGAAAATGCTTATTCTATTGAAAGGTTATTCCAATCTTTTTTCTTAATTACCAAAAAATATGAGGAAGATGCATTTTTTCATTTAAAAAAGTCAGTTTAAATTCCACATCCAAATATGAAATTTTAGTTACTCTTACTTTTCAATAATTCAGCACATTGTATTTAACAGGTGAGGCCTCCAATCCTGATAATCAGATAACCTCTTTCAGATGTATTCTACTTCCTGGTGGAAATCATTAAGATCCTGTAGTTTTTTTTTTTCAGAATATTTAAAAGCATGATTACATAAAATGATTATCTATACTTAAGTAGAGTTCTCAGAAATTAGTAGATAATAAATGCCCATTGAAAAGACTTTGATCAATCAGCAACAATCTCTCTAACTTTTTCTATTTCAATTTTCTTCTCTACTGAGAAAAAAGAAAGAAAAAATACTTTTAATAGAACTTTGTTCAATATCCAAAATTTTATCATTAGTGCTAATCAGAAACATTTTATTAACCATCTGGGCACTAGTAAGTACTATTATTATTACCAGCATAAGATAATCCTCAAATGTATGTTCCATGAAAAAATAATAAAAATTCCTCTGTCCTTCACATTACAGTCTGGAAGGAAATGAGCATTCTGGGAAAGATAAATAATTTTATTCCATGATTTCTTCTCTCGTCATGCTTCATCACCCTAGAAAGTTATGCTACTGCATAGCCAAAGCTGGAACAACTTCCTTCCTAAATTCCAACTGGCAGAAAATAGTAAATTGATAAAATGAAGAGCCACCCACTGGCCTAGAACCTCCATTCTTACATCCTGCTAGTAAGAGATTAGTCATGTGATTATAGTAACCTCTTAAGACCAGTTGTGAAATGTAATCTTAACAAATCCTTAGGAATAGAAAACTTCTAATACCATGGAGACTGGAGAGAACATGTTTGGGTAGGGCAGAGAAACAGATCAACAGATCAACTAACATTCTCCTAGAATCTCCATGTGAGCAAACATAATGTTTCCTTATACATTGTCCAAACTCTGAGGAATTTTGAATGGAATCACACCACATGTGAGGTTTTTTGTTGTGGTGGTTTTTCCTTTTGGTGCTGGGCCCTGAACTCAGGGCCTTGTGCTCTCAAGGAAAGCACTCTACCAACCGAGCTATATCTCTAACCCCACACGTGAATTTTGAAAGATCACCTATCCTCAGCTTTAGTCACTGGTAACACAAACTGAGATAGGATTTTTTTATCTTCATTGTATCTGCCAGTCTTTATTCTTGATCTTGACATTGTCACTTATATAGAACATCTGCATACATTTCTACTAAGGGGGAACATGTGGCTCAAATTTTTGGTAAATCATTCCTCTGGCCATTACAGAGACTAATGATACTGGTAGAGTAAAAAGACATTTTTAACATTGCTTCACATATAAATGTAAAGCAGATGGCTCAAAATCAGTGGTAAGTATAGATTTATATTTTCATAATTGAAGGAGTCATCCCAAAAGTTCTCACTGGTAGTCCATAATTCCAGGAGAGAGGCCAGGTTTTACTACAGCATTCAGTCTCCAGAGGCACATTTGGACTAAAATTTACTAAAAAGGAAGCAATTTTGAAGATACAGTATACTCCAACCTGTTTCTATAGTCAAAAAAATTAAAAATAGATTTTATTTTCTGACTACTATGTATCAGTCTTCAAATTTTTAATGAACTTTTGATTAGATGGTATTATTGAGTAAATATTTTACTCATTTTCTCTATTAAGCAAAGCTGAGAAAAAAATTAGTAAGGTAAGATATGCTTTGAATATTGTTTTTGTGAAATTTAATTTTTAAATTTTTTAAAAATTTGTTCTAATTAGTTATATATAACAGTAGAACACACTTATACATTTTGATAAATCATACATAAATGGAGTTCAATTTCTTATTTTTCTGATTGTATATTGTTTACCACCGGGGCTTGTGTAATGGGGGGTGAAGGGCACAGTGTCAATAACCACACAGACACTGGGAGCCAGGTAAGAGCAGGTGAGAGCTGCTGACTCATTTATTGTGGAAGCTTCTTCTTCTTTTATTGAGTACCTATCCAATCAGTCCGTCAATCAGCATGTCACACCACTGGAAACCACCAATCATTTAGTCTCCTAGAACAACCAATCATTTGAGGGTTTTGTATTTTGCACCAATGGGGATATATTACTCCACAATTGTACATATAGTAGGATCACATCAGTCATGCAGTCATATATGTACATGAGGAAATAACATTTGTTTCACTCTACTGTCCTTCCTACTCCCATACTCCTTTCTTTCCCTTCACTCCCTTCTACCTAATCTAAAGTAACTCTATTCTTCCCTGGTGCCCACCACCCCCCCTGCACCCCTCCCCACCGCTTATTGTGAATTAGCATCCTCATATCAGGGAGAACATTGGTCTTTGGTTTTTTGGGCTATTTCACTTAGCATGATATTCTCCAATTCCATACATTTACCAACAAATGCCATATATTCATTCCATTCTTTTTTAAAGCTGAGTAATATTCCATCATATATATATATATATATATATTTATGTATATGTATATCACATTTTCTTTATCCATTCATCTGTTGAAGGATACCTAGGTTGGTTCCATAGTTTAGTTATTGTGAGTTGAACTGCTATAAACATTGATGAGGCTGTGTCACTGCAGTATGTTGATTTTAAGTCCCTCAAGTATAAACCAAGGAGTGGGATAGCTGAAAATTTAATTTTCGATGGAAAACATACACAACATATATCCATTTTGTAATATGTATTTTCATAAGATCAAAAAAGATGTAGTATATATGATGACTTAAAATTAAGCATTATTGATATAAAGGTCATTCATGTGAACATAAATGCCAGATTGTCACAATTATTAAAATGATTTAAAATTTAATTGTTATTTTAGAGACTATGAATGATCCAGAACTGCTGCAGCAGTTGTGGGATGGTGGGTGTGATTGGCTTCTCACCAGGATTAATGCATTCTGATTATCACGAGTAGACTTCTTATGAACAGCCAACTAAAGATGATTCATGGAAGAATGACAGCATTGAGCACTGCTCTAAGAATACATTGTTCAATGGACAATTTCCTTTTAGGTGCAAACCTCTCTTAAAAGAGAGGTTTAGTTAGGATTTATATAATTTCACCCAAATCTTTTCTCATGGCTAAGGAATGATGTAATATTTTCAAGGATAATGAATAAAGATAACCCAATTGATATACTATTGAAACTGTAAAAAATGATAATTATATAGTAAAGCAAAGCCTCAGATCTAATTTGAAGGCCAGAAAAATTTAACTGTATATAAATTCATTTAAGCCAAGGGCATCATAATATAAAAGTTCGAAGATATGATGATGAAGTGAGATAATAACTATAAAGCATTTACATAATGTTTATCATTGCATTGATTCATATTTGTTGTGTTAATATTTAAAACTTACATTTTAAAATGTGCTCTAAGAAAAATTTTCAAACATTTCTTTAAAATTTCAATAAAGATGTGATCATCCATTCTAGAGTTAATGTGCAGTGGAATAATTGAAAAATATTCACTGCAAGTGTTTTATAGTCACTTTATTACTTTTTTACACATAAAAACTTATGTAATTATGGTTGTCATTCACATAAGTGTAAAAGCATTCATTTATGATCAGTTAGTATGTAGCCATGAGCAAAAACAAACTCAAAAATGTTATTAAGACTTCCAGATAATGGATTTCATAAGTATGTTACATGATTCTGACTTTAATGTGCAATTAGTTTTCTAATTAAGCTATTGCTTTTCCATTCAGTTTTTCATGATTGCTCTTTGAAAGAAAAAAAACATTTTTATGACCTCTAGTCATCAGTGTGGTTTTAAATTCAGTAAAGCATTTCTGTTCACTATAATGAGGGCTTTATAGAAACTCATACTAATTATAATCCATTTTTGGGGCAAATAAATTAAAGCATTCCATAGTGCTCAATAACAGTACCAATAATACTATTTACTCCAAACAAATACTATTTTTACAAACAAATTAACATATATGTATTAAAATGTATATTAAAAATATGCATTATCATAGTGATTATATTTTATATAATAAACATGTAAGATATTATAGACTTTTTACATACGAATGGGTTATATATTATATATGAAGTATATTGCATACCTAGTATATAAATAAACTGAACAGATTTGATGTCTATCAGGAAATGTAAGATTTCACATGTGTGTTAGTTTTCCATCGTTGTGATCAAAATTTTTGACCAGAACAGCTTAGAGGTGGAAGAGTTTTCACCTCTACGTTCATAGTTTCAGAAGTTCTGTCCATGGCTGGTTGACTAGATTACCCTAGGCCCAAGGTGAGGCTGAGCTTAATGGCAGAAAAATGTAGCAGAGGAAATCTGCTCACTTCATGCTAACCAGGAAGCAGGCAGAAATGGAGAGAGAGAGAGAGAGAGAGAGAGAGAGAGAGAGAGAGCGCAAAATGATCCAAGGAGAAAATATATAATCCTCAAGCCATAACCCCCAGTGACCCCCTTCCTCCAAACATGTTCTACCTGCCTATAGTTACCACCCCATAAGTCATTTAAATCATTAATTCATCAAATGCATTAAGTAATTCACTTATTAGTTAATACATCATTAATTAGCTAATCTGTTAATCCAAATGGATTGATTCCCTGATTATCTGATAATTTCACTTCCTAGTTTAACTCAGGAGCTTCTGGAGGACACCTCACACTAGAATCATAACAATATATTAAGGTGACTACATGACATGCCTTTGTATAAAAGCATTAGAATATCATAATTATGGAAAGTGCAAAGATCAGTTTTAAAGAATAAATAAAATAACATATAGGACTTATTAGAAGAGCTTAATTTTTCTATAGTAATATTATTTGCTGCCAGGAGCAATGGCATACACCGGTAATCCCAGCAGCTTGGTAGGCTAAGGCAGGAGGATCACTAGTTTAAAGCCAGACTCAGCAAAAGGGAAGTGCTAAGCAATTCAGTGGACCCTGTCTCTAAATAAAATACAAAATAGGGTTGGGAATGTGGCTCAATGGTTGAGGGCCCCTGAGTTCAATCTCCTGTATCAAATAAAAAAATTATTTGCTTGCAATCATTTCTCTTAGGAAAGACATTTACTTGGGAGTTTGATAAGTGAGATAACTTCATAAAATTAAGGAGATAAGCGTTTTGTTCTAACAGATTTTTCACATTTACAAATAATAGGTTCTTACTGACTTGATAAAATATCTGACATTTCATGATAGAAAATTTAAATTTTCTGCAACCCCTACTGAATGCTATCCCTACAATAATATGAATGTACAAGAATGAAAAATTTGACAACATTTTAGGAATCAATTTGTATTTTCTCCAGGCTTATAAATGAACATGCATATATGCATACATATGTGTGTATATATTCACTTATATATGTACATTTATGTATATATTCATGTACATCTATGTATATATAATTGAATAGTAGGTAGCTATATCTAAACACTTTTATTTCTAAATTATACCTCATAATATTGATGAAGTGTAGCATTGACTAGAAATTCTGATATCTCACCCTAGATAAATATCATTGAGCTAGAGAAATGAAATTGTTCACACAAAGGTAACCCTGTGTATTAGAAGGATGTATGATAAAGAATTATTTCAGGGTATTCCTAGGAATGTATGGTTCTGTAAGATTAGAGTTTCTGATGATATTTCTCACCTAAATGATGTTAAGGACATACGCAATATGTATATTACTTTGGAAATGTCAAGAGATTAGGGGAAAAAAGGTTAACTGTACACAATGCTAAATTGTATTTGCCATGATTTTGGAACTTTCTGTGATTCAAATACACCCCAGAGAATGTAGTTCATCCAAAATATGATGAATGGAATTCCTGCCAAGATGACAGCCAGGGAGATCTGAATCTCATCATTGTGAGACTCTGGGATGAACTTTTGGAAATAGGAACTGGGGGAAATCACACTGAAATAAAAAAGAGCATTTGCCTTTCTGCATAGATAACTGAATAGGAACTAACATCAACACTGACCAGATGAACCATCTTCCCCCATTTCCTCTAATAACCCTCCCCCTGCATTGATAATGAGTCCTTGCAATATGTGGCACAGGGGAATGAAGGAGTAAGACATTCTGAGAAAAGAAAACACTTTACCTTTTCAGGGCTGCAAAGTGCTGAGGCACTATGCCACTGAGTGATGAAAGTAATTGTTTAGTAAGGTGAACCGTCTTAGGTAAATTGGATGGGGAAGCAGGTTCACAACCTTGACTCAGATAACAATTGCCCATGGGTAAAAAGGAAAATAATTATTTTAATTTTGATGTTAACATTGAGAAGAAATGCATGACTTGTGGAATACTGTTTCATGGACTTCAGAACTCAAGATTATGCCTATGGCTCATATAATGGAATATTTGCTATTCCACTGTAGTTCTAGATTTTATTTATTTTTTTTTATTTCCAGGTTGGACTGTCTTATTTTTTAAAATTATTATCATTGATATTGCTTTGATTGATAAATCATAATTACATACATTTATAGAGTACAATGTAATATTTTTACATATGCCTACTCTATGGTATGATTAAATCAAGGTGATCAACATATTCATCACTTCATTTCCTACCATTTGATGTGCTGAGACATTTCAGATTTACTCTGTTATTGAATATCTCTAATTTGTGGAAGTTATTGGAAGAAAGTTTCATAACTTGACAGTGTTAGAAGACTACATCAGTGTATTGGCCTGAATGAGCCTGCTGTGATTATCTTCTCTCTCTCCTCATATTGGCTATTGGTCTGAACTTAATGCTACTCCTAGCTCAGGTGAGGGACACTAAGAACTCATTTATTTTTATCATGTGGGAAAGTAAGTCAACCTTGAGTATTTAAAATTGGGTTTGGAGAGAAGCAGTTGAACCTTCAATATGTCTGATATGATCCTCTCTTATTCAGAAAATACCTTTAACTCTGTAACCCTGAAGTGGATCACTGATCTAATTATCTCATTCCCTAAATTCTGAAGGATGTTATTAATCTTCTATTTCTTGACCTGGCTGACATCTTTTCATATTTTTTTAGTAAACAATACTTAGTTTGATAGTTTTTTCCCTAGAGATTATTGTTCTGATTTACTGTAAATCACATCTAATACTTTAATATTTTGTAATTCACTAATTACATGTATTTGAGGATAAAAAGACTGCCTCCAAACTATGTAACATGCTTATATAACATATTTTCCCCAGATTTTTAGAGTACAACATTTTTCTCTTCTAAACATGAGGATTTCTCATTCTGTCACCTTTTTCACTTCTATGGGCATGATTTACATTAATGATTACCATTTCCAAAGTAATTGTAATTCCTACTTTAGACTCACAAGTAAAGCATAGACAGCTAAAGAAGAACAGAAAGTATAGCTTCAATACATAAATATTTAAAACATAAAATCTTAGAGTGGTGTGTTCTTAAGATCTTTTTATTAATAGTGAATTTAACTAAAGATATTGGGATTTGATTATGTAACTGTATACGTGTTTGTCATTGGATCTTTCTCATAAAGAATTCCTCCCTATGTACTTATTTGGGTGTTTTGAGGGGTGGAAGCAGATTTCTGCTTTCCAGTCTCCTCCTCAATCCCAAATATTCAAGAACTGGATTTTCTCTGAAGTTAGCAAAGGTTGGAGCGTAGGTTTTTACAAACACATTGCAGGAAAAACCTTCATGAAAAATGAATTTCATATTTTGAAATCAAGATGAATTTGGTTATTCAGGCTTTCTTTCTTTCTTACTTTTCTTTTTTCCTTTGATTCCCTGCAAATTTTAATGATTTTTCTGATTATGTGAATACTGTCATTGACATTTAAAAATTTTTATTTATTATTTATTTTTATTTGTTCTTTTTAGATATCATGACAGTAGAGTGTATTTGGTATTTTTACAGAACTTGCATTAAATCTATAGGTCACTCAGGGTATTATGGATGTTTGACAATACGGATTTTTCCAACCCATTAACATGAGATGTCTCTATTTTACTGTGTTCTTTTCAATCTCTTTCATTAATGCTATATGGTTTTCATTGTAGAGATTGTTCCCCTGTTTGGTTAAATTTACTTTTTGTAAATATTTTAAATAGAATTACTTTCTTGATTCCTTTTCAGATAATTGACTGTGGGTATATAGCAATAAGAATAATATTTATATGTTGATTTTTGTAGGTACTTGAATTATTTTCCACTTTGAAAGCTCTTTATCTCTTTTTCTTGCCTAATTGCTCTGGCTAGGACTCCTATGTCAAATAAAATTTGTGAAATGGGAATCCTTGTCTTGTTCCAGACTTCAAAGAAAAATATTTTTGCATTTCCCCATTCAGCATGATGATAACTCTGAACTTTTCATATGTGGCTTTTATTATACTGAGGTACTTGCCTCCTGAACATAATTTTTTCAGTTTTTATAATGAAAGGACGTTGAATTTTGTCAAATGTCTTTTCTGTTTAGATTGAGATGATCATATGGTTTCAATCTTTCATTCAGTTGGTGTGAAATGTCACATTTATTGATTTGCATATGCTAAATTATTTTTGCTTCTCTGGAATAAATACTTCTTGATCATTGTTTTAGTCATCTATTTCGCTGCTATGACTAAATGACGCAACCAGTACAATTGTAAAGGAAGAAGAATTTATTTGAGAGCTCATGGTTTCAGAGGTCTGAGTCCATAAAAGGTCAGCTCCATTTTTCAGGGCTTGAAGTGAGGCTGAACATCATGGTAGAGGAGTGTGGCAGAGGGAAGCAGCTTGCATCATCAGGGAGCAGAGAGAGAGAGAGTCTCCACTATACAGATACAAAATATATACTCCAAACAACACCCCAATTCCAATCTCATCCAGTCATACCCTACTACTTCAGTTACCACTCAATCCCTATCAGGGAATTAAATCACTGATTCAGTTAAGACTCTAACAACCCAATCATTTCTCCTCTGAACCTTCTTACATTGTATCACACATGAGCTTTTTGGGGACACCTCATATCCAAACCATAACATTCCACCCTTGGACCTCAAAAGCTCACATTCATCTGACAATGCAAAATACATTTAGTCCATTTCCAAGAATCCCATAGTCTCAATAGTTCCAAGATTGCTCAAAGTTCAAGTTCAAAGTCTTTGAGGCTTAAGGCAATCTCACATTGTGAACTCCTGTAAAATTAAGAACAATTTTAAAAAATATCCAACATATAAATGTACTGAGTAAACATTTCTGTTTACAAAAGTAGGGGTGTAGAAAGAAGGAATAGGACCAAAGTAAGACTGAAATCCAGCTGGGTAAACAAGTCCTGTAGCTCCATGTCTGGCACCTGGGGCACATGGCACCTTGATATTCCCTCCAAATGGCATGTGCAGCTCTGCCCCCGTGGCCTTGTTCCTTGCAGCCCAAGTGGCTTTTCTATTGACTTGTCTCTGCACATTTCCTGCAGCTTTCTTAGGATGAAATCCCACATTACAGGCATTTCTTAAACTTGGGGGTTTCCACTGCAGCTTTGTCTTTCTCCTCATATCTCCACACTTTGCCTTCTCAGGGGTGCCCGCAGGAACTCTGACCCTGCTGCACTTTGCCTGAAATCTTGGTGGAAACCTCAATGATCTGCTAAATCCAACATCCTGCATTCCTGCAGAATAAGCACCATGTGGTTCATGCCAAGGTCTGCCACCATCTGAAACAGTAGCCAAGCCTCCAAGGGCGCTGGCTGCAGCAGCCTCTGAGGGTCTTGGTAGCTGAGCACTCTGAAAAACCTTCCTAGTCCTCCTTGTGCAAGAAGGGTGCCCCACTGGTCTCTTCTCAAGAGAATTTTAACCTTTCCTCCCTTGAGCTTGAGATGGGTGTGGTCTTCCAGCTCCTGAGATTCCCTCAAGCATCTTTCTCATTGTTTCTGGGCATAGTCTTTTAGCATTCCTTTAGTGGTGGTAATGTCTTTAACAGCTGCAACTTCCTTAGCCCTAGTTTTACTCCTGCCTTTCAAGTCCACTTTTTAAAATCTTTTTGTTCTGTTTTCTGCTCTTGATTATCACAATAAATTTGACTAAAAGCTGCAAGCAATATCAGTACCACTGCCTAAATGCTATGCTGCATTGACATTTCTTCTGCCAGATTAAGAAGTCCATTGCTTCTAAAGTCAGCCTCAGAGAAAACTTCTGAATATGGGCAAAATGCAGACAACTTCTCAGCCAGAACATAACACGAATGACCTTTACCCCAACTTCCAATTTAATCCTCCTTTTCTGAATCCTCTTGAGCCCTGCCTTCACTGACCACAGTCCTACTGCCATTTCCGTCTTCTGAGCTCCCACCAGAATTGTCCATTAATCTCCGCTTACAACAATGTAAAGCAATTCCATCTAGTAGTGCTAAGCATATCAAAATTCCTCCCACCAATTCCAGAAAGCTCTAAAAGCTTCTGAACCACATGGCCAGGTTAGTCACAGCAAGGACCCCACTCTCGGCACCAATTTCTGTTTTAGTCATCTATTTCGTTGCTGTGACTAAATGACACAACGAGCACAATTGTAGAGGAGGAAGTATTTATTTGAGGGCTTAGGGTTTTAGAGGTCTTAGTCCACAGAAGGCCAGTTCCAGTCCTTGGGGCTTGAGATGAGGCAGAGTATCATGGTGGAAGAGCATGGCAGAGGGAAGAAGTTTGCATCATCAGGAAACACAGAAAGAGTGTCTCCACTATCCAGATACAAAATATATAATACACCCCAAAGCCTCACCTCAATTCCAGTCTCCTCCAGCCACACCCTACCACTTCAGTTGCCACTCAATTAATCCTTATCACGGGATTAAATCACAAACCTACCATTTCTTCTCTGAACCTTCTTAAATTGTCTCATACATAAGCTTTGGGGGACACCTCACATCCAAACCATAAAAATCGTGGTGAATAATTCTTTTAATGTGCATTTTAATTGCTTCTGCAAATATACAACAAAAACATAGTAGTCAAAATAGCATGATTTAAAAATTAAAGCAGAAACATATATCAATGGAACACAATAGAGGGTTTAGAAGCAAACCTGTACATTAGCAGTTTACTAATTCTTGATAAGGTGGTATAAACATGCATTGGAAAGAGGACACCTTTTTCAATAAGTGGTACTTAGAAATTTGGAGTTCCATAGGCAGAAAAATGTAACTAGACCCTATCTTACTAGTTATAGGAATCAACTCCAAAATGGATTAAAGAATTAATAGTGAAACTTACACTATAAAACTATGAGAAGAAAAAAGAGGAAATTCTTCTGAACATTGGCATTTCATTAAGACATCAAAAACATATTTATGTATGATTTATCAAAATGTATGTATGAATGCATTCTACTGTCATGTACAACTAATTAGAACAAAAATTTTAAAAATTAAAACAAATATAGTGAACAAATGCAAAAATAGACAAACAGGATTACATTAAACTAAAATGTTTTGGACAGTGAAGGAAATAGTCAATATAAAGAGAGACATTAAGCAAAATCAGAGAAAATAATCACAAACTATGCATGTGACAAGGGATTAATATCCTGAATATGTTAGAAATTCAAAATGCTGAACAGAAAATATATCCAAATAGACCACTTGAAAAATGTGCAAGAGAGCTAAATAGACTTGTCTAAAGAAGACATACAAGTGGACAGTAGGTACAGGAAAACAATGGTCCATCATCATTAATCATCAAAGAATTGTAAGTCAAAACCACAAGAGTACATTGTTTCACTCCAGTAAGCATGACCATTAATAAAAAGACAAGATATAACAAACGTTGGTGAGCATGTGGAGAAAAGTGAGCACTTACTCTTGGTAGGAATGTAAATTAGTACATCCATTATGAAAATCAGTATGTGATGATTCTTTTTACCTGGAATCTTAATTACAGGTAAAAAGTAGTATATTTAAACTAGACCCAGTAGTATATTTAAACTAGTATTTTCCTGTTGATGACATAAAAGTCATTGGAAGGGTTGCTACAAATGACAGTCTGGAGCAGATTACTATTGTGAAAAATATATTATCATAAATGGAGAAATGGAGAGATCATTTATATTATTTTGACCATGAAGATGGTGAGAAGTGATTAAATTCTGAATGCATTTTGCCAAATGTGTATATTTATTCAGAACATATTAAAATGTGAAATAATATGAAAATAAATGTAAATATAAAAATCATAGTATTAATGTATAATATAATTTGCTTACAAATTTAGTAATTAATACAATATATAAATTATCTCAGGGCATTAGGTTATACATATACATGTTTGTATATTATACACACCAAACATTCTTCAAAGTCTACACCCATTTTTACATTTTTGTAAACAGAGAAAGTAATGCAATATTTACTCCCAAATCTATCATTTGAATGCATCCTTATTCTCTCAAGATGCAATTTAAAACAAACCCTAAGTACATCTGCAGACATTAGGAGTTTAAAACATATTTAATTTATTCTCTTAAACTCAGTGAACTTGAATATACCTTTATAAATGTTTGTTTTGCTTGATGATAAAAAGTTTTCCAAATTCTCATTCTCTCAAATCCTAAAAGCAAAATAAGTAAAAATTGAATAGATGGATAAATGCATACACAGACTGACAGAAAAATGGATTGTAAAATTTAAAAAGAAAGAAATGAACAGAGAAAAGAAAATAAAACAGTAAAAACCCGGAGAGTTCAAGAAGTTGATAGCAGAAGTCTATCAGAATTTATTTACTTCTTTTGTGAGAATTGTCCATTAGGTGTCTTCTCAACACACATTGATATGGGTCCTGACCATGGACAACTGATGTCCTGAGATGTCAACACATGACTACTTTTGAGCTGGAAATTGCGGGCCATCACACCAGGGCAGCAATTATTGATAAAGTTATATGCAAGTGAAAATTCAGAAATGTAATCATAATTAGTCAAATTATTATTTCAGGATTCTATAAAGATAATTTAAAGAATGTAAGGCAGTGTGTTCTTCAGTAAAATTGGAATCACTGAATTAAAATTGAATTCAATTTGCAAATACAAACTACAAAAATGTTTCTTTTTCCTTTTTCTAAAATGACTGCTTTATGTAAAATAGCTCTATTACTGTTGGTGATTTCTCACATCAGTGTGGATGTTAGAGAAGTAGGGGAAAAACTGAAAGGGACATAAATATGAAATTATTGGTCTTAAACTCTATTATATTTTCTCTAGTGGAAATACAATGGATGACAGATGGTAGGAAAGGCAGTTAGTAGACCCCATGCAGTAAATGAAAATGGAAAATTAAGAAAAAAAGCTCAGTGCAAGAAAAAAAAAAAGTAGAATTATTTTACTTCAGCAACTCAACATTCAATTCATTGAAATCCCATGAGAAATGATGGCTCTCCTTTGATTTTAATACTATGAAAAAGATGATATGTGATAAATAGGAAATAGAGAAAAAAGCCATAGAATTGTTCAAGATAGTTCTGGTAAATTCCCAGAATCATGCTGTGTTTATCAAACATCACACCTTGTTTGACAAGGTACAGGTTACAAGCAAGGCTTGCTAGGTTCATGGTACAGTGCACATTCTAATTACAGTAATGTGTTACACTTTGCAAAGTCACACTTGCACAATACAGCCAAAATAAACATTCGAAAATTGTAAACATACTGCTATAGATACAAAAGTATCTGTTAAGCTAGGTTAAATTAATTTTCATCTTCTCTTTTGTACATTTTAGCAATATTTTCTTATTTTCTTTACCTATCTTTGAGATGAACACAAAAAGGTTTCTGTTTTTAACAAAAGATCTTTTAATTCTAAAAATTTTATATTCAATTCCTGATATTGGTAGAAGTAATCCTATCAAAAAACATGTCATTTACCTAATAACAATTTTAAAAAACTTTCCCACCCCTTCCTTCCCTCCTTTCTCTTAGTTATCAGGTTACTCAATTCAAATAATCTCTTTGTCTTACTAATAGTAAATTGGAGCTTTTGTCCCAAGTTACAATCCCACATTCTGACTAATTTCTATATTTTCTAACCCATACCATATGAATGATTATATTCTGATGTAGAATGTAGGAACTCCTCTCTTATCAAATTCCAGTTTTATGATAAGGTAAAATTTATATTGAAGATAAATCTCTAAATCAACTTGTAGGAAGTAAAGGGGACATTTTAATTAAGCATTATGAAGAAATGACTACACTAACAATTTTATTAGAATCTAAACTTAAAGTTCATGTATTATGCATTTAAATTTGTATATAAAATTTGTATTTAGAAAATAATAAATTTATTATTTAAAATATTCTTTGTATTCAAACATCTTACAATATCTCTGGGATATAGTACATGTAGGATTTTGAGCAAAGAAACAGATTTAAAATTTTCTTCTAAGATTCAGTAAGTTATGAACATGTAGTTAAGTGTGATGATGGTTTTTCATGTTTCTCTTTGTCTTTCTCTCACCACCACAAGAAATATGCACAGATTTGAGTTTTAGCACTTTCCTGATGACTAAAATCTGCTACTGAAATTAGAAATACTTGAGATTATTTAAATATTAGATATTAACTTTAAGCATTATGTGATCAAAATGACCCTTATATTTCCTTACCAAAAGAGTCTATAGTTATTTTGGTACTGGGTAGCAGGTTCAGGAGGTATAAAAAAATAATCAACATTTACTCACAGGTTGATATAATATGTAGATAATGCATGAAAATATACTCAGAGTAAAGCAGAACAAGTAGTTTAAGCTTCAAAACACAAACACATAGTTTTAGAAAATAGGGATTACTTTTGATGTCTTGGATCTGACTATATTGTGATGAAGAAATTTGAACTTGGATTTGAAGATATATAGGATCTAACATTCACTATTAATCTTTAATGATATGAGTCAAATGGTATGTCATCAATGTTTTCTCTGATTTATGCATGAGATTATTTCTAACCTGCTATGCCTCAAATAATAAATATGAATGAAGCTATTATACAGATTTCCTGTTGACTTTTAATCATTTCTTTATATTCAATTTTATATTATCTCCATGAAAGAAAATATGTTGTCCTTTAAAATTTCATTATCTAATAGCAATGAATTACTTTATTCATACTTCTAATCAGTTTGTTTCTTATTTATTGCTTAACTACCCATTACATATTAAGTAAAATTTAGATTTTTTTAGCCTGATACTATATGTGTCCAAATTTAGATCCAAAATACATTTAAAAAATTACCTTTAATAGGGCTGGGGAGATAGCTCAGCTGGTAGAGTGCTTGCCTTGCAAGCATAAGGCCCTGAGTTCAATCCCCAGTACCACACACACACACACACACACACAAAAAAAAAGTTACCTTTAATAATTCTAATTCATATGTTTTAAGGTTTTGGAATCAAAGTATAAACTAAGAAATTATATAAATTAATCATTTAAACATTTATGTTCAAAAATACCAATTAATAAATTACAAATAAAACATATAACTCAAATTGCAATATGATATATACTGCTCAATTATTAGTAGATGAATTCTGCCATCATTTGCAAACCTACTTTTGGTGACTGGGAAAAATTTTAACTCTCATTGAGAATTCATTCTTATCAGCGACAAAAATGGTATATTTGGTAAGTACTTTGTAGCATGTTACTGATTTCTCTCCATTTTATTTGTGCTTTCTATTTTATTGAATAATCTATACTTTCACAAGATTCCATAATTTTTTCTGTAGCCCAAATTATCTCTGCCTATATATTTTATTTTCATTAAGGGTACATGGCATCATAGGAATTTCTACATGAAATACAGAAGTCATACTGCTTTTAAGTGTCTCATAGTGTTTAGTATATGTACACATTACAACAATTGTAAATTTTGAATAATTAAATTTGAACGCAAGATTTATCCACTGTAGATTCTTGATTTGTTTTTAAAAAAGTATCTACCCTTCCATGAATTTTAAATAGCCTGGAACGGTGTCATTGGACATAACCACATTTAGCAAAAACCTATATTATCAGTCATAGGTACGAAGTATTCCCATAGTAATATTCAGTTGTACAAATATGTATATGAAAAAAGATACATATATTTCTAAAGGCAAGACAAATCTGGCAATTGTTCTTTTTTTTTTTCTTTGCGGTGCTGGGGATCCATCCCAGGGCCTTGTGCTTGCAAGGCACGCACTCTACCAACTGAGCTATCTCCCCAGCTCTGGCAGTTGTTCTTGACAACCAGTTATCTCTTATTTCAACATTTTGGAGGAAGTTCTGGTATTTTTAAGTAAATATACTCATAAAAATGGAATCTTTTTGTAGATCAGGTCCCTATGTGTGCATGTTTGTATCTTTTTAGGATTCTCATTTTGGTCATTTGTTTTATTGTACACATCTGCAAGATGAACAGATATATATTTGGCTAAATTCTTACTTGTCTTAGGCATAATTCTTAGGCATTACTTTATTTTTCTCAATAAAATGATCATGTTCACTCATTTTCTTCTTATTTTTGTCTTTTATATAGTCAATTTCAAAAGACAAAAATAAAACATTATGTTTACAGTAAAATTCTCAAAACGTTTTGATTACAAGTTATCTATTAAATGAAGGCTCTAGGAACAAAGTGTAAAGCAAGGTATCTGTAATGCTGTTGCTGATATTAATTGTTTAATGAAAATTCCTCAAGAATAACACCTAATCATTTTGACAAGACTATAATAAGGGATGAAAACACAATGCTTAAAAACAAAGGTTCATCCTAAAGCAAAAATTATCCGAATTTTAAACTAAGTATGAGGAGGAATCGGCAATTGCTCATACTAGCAGACATTAAATTCTGTTCAAACTTTTTTTTTTTTTACTTTTACATTTAAACTTTAGTAAACTTTATCATTACTACTTTTTAAAAATGAATTACCAACAAAATTGCAGGGGAAAAATGATAATCCCAAGCTTTTACTCAAGAATCTTTCTGACATATTTTATTTTGGCAATCTACAAAAGCAAAATAATGTGTGGTATTTTACAAAATGCGAACAGGAAGAAAGCTGTATACATTAACATGATGGCATTTTCACAAATTGCTAACACTTTTTTTTTTTTTTTTAACAATCCTTAGCTATATACTATAAGGGCCCAAAATAATACCAGCAAGCCAGTGCTGCAAGAAAGTTAAGCATTTTTTGTGATTGCTGTTCCATTAAGTATCTGAATGAATCTTTTTCTATTTTGCTATTTACTGTTATTAACAATGTGATGGCTTTTGAAACAATGCAGAACATGTAGCAGCCAAACACTAAAAATGTATAGACATTTTCTTCAATCTGACAATAATATTTAAAATAATATTTTTCTACAACTTATCAAACAATTTATAATCCAGACAAAACTTAATATACATTTGTTAAGCATATCTTAAATCTTGCTTTGTCTTTTCATACTTTTTATCTACGTAAGGCATTTATTTGAATTTTCTGAGTCAAGAGGATTAAATTCCTTAATGATTTACCCATATATTTGCCATACTCAAGTCAATATAAATAATTTCTAGCGCTGGTTTTAAAATCTCTAAGTGGATTTATGTTGCCCCCCATTAGAGTCATAATAATAAATTTTAATTATTAATTGGTTATACATTATGCAAATATACAAAAGTTTCTAACATGGACCATTTATTAAAATATTTAATAATTGCCTATGTAGGTGGCATGTAGTTTTGGTATTTTATTGACAACCTTGAAATGCCAAGAAGTCATTATAAAAGTTATAAATACGAATCAGTACAAGTTTAAGTCTCTCTGACACACTTATTTAAAACCTATTATAACCATATACAATAAACTGAATATTTCTAATAGTTTTAATATTATCTCCATCAATTGGGAGAAATATTAGAACCCTCTTCTTTTATCTCATCAAATTACATTTTGACATAACAATTGGTATCTTGAAATTTTCAAGTAGAGGTATCCAGTGATTTTAAAACTACAAAAACCATGAATGACTTTGTTTGATAGAGAGTTTAAAAGTAAATGAAGGAAAATTTAATTGCATCTTTCAATATTTTAAATGTGTTTAATCTCATCAAGTTTTGTTATTAAATGTTTCTGTATTCCTTTAATGGGATAAATTGGAATCAAACATAGTTTTCCACATCAATATGTAGGTGAAAATAAGGAACTAGTACGGTGCCAGCTATTTGTTTTTTGTTTTTTTTTTTCCCTCTACAAATCCACTCTCCATCTTTCTCCACCATTCTAGGCCCTCAAAAGCTGACCTGCAAAGTGATCTCCTCTCTTCCAGACACTGAGGTGTGTTGGTTGTTGGAGAAGAGAAGCAAGGGACAGAGGCTGTAGGACAGAGTCTGGAATATATATTTCTTCCTTCTTGCATGGCTGAAAGCACTGCCTCCTTTAAGGTACTTAACATAATAAATAAGATCTATAAATCATTTGAGAGACAAGAGGCCAATAAAACTTCTAAACTAAGTACAATGAGTTAAAGGAATGGTTAGATAGAGGGCCCTCTTTCTTCTGTACAATCTCAACACAGACTCCAAGAAGCTGAGAGGATTGGGTAGAGAAAACCTATTCAATCAAGATTGGGTATAATGTCTAAGAAACAAATTTGGATTTGAAACTAATTGAAGTAGAAAGAATCCTACAGAGATACTGAGAGAACTCTAATGCCAAAAAATGGCCAGCTTGGCCTTAAAAAAAAACCTTGACTAAGATAAAAAGCAAATGTCTCTTTGTTTCTTGCAAATTCAGGATTGGAACTATAAGTGTTTACCAACTTCAAGAGTTGCACATTCCACAGGACGAATTTTGGACATTGTTGTGAAGGGTAAATAAAATCCTTCCCAGAATGCAGAGCAAGAATCTTTTACAAAGGTTTCCCACATCCCAAGAGCAGATGCATGGATTAATGAGCATTCCTTCTCTCTAACGTAGTATTTTTAAAATTTTTAATTTTTTAAATATCTAGATATCATTTAATGTTGGAAAGAAAAACCTGACTATCAAATATTGCATTCAAGTTCACATAATATGAGTTATCACCTTTAAATTTTAATGAAAGCAAATATTGAGCAAAGGAACTTTGATGATTAAAAATAATGAATGGAACATTAAGATTGATAGCTTATACATAAAAACTATTGAATCAAAGATATGATGCAAATGATTATAAAGTTTGGTTCAGATAAATAGGATTAAGATGGTAAAAGGCTCCAATTTTTGTTCTTTAGTAGTACTACACATAAGCTCTTCTGACCCATCATGAGATAATGAATGTGATCTGCAGAGACTAATGCTTTCTATGGACATTGACTTGGGTCTCTTACCCTCCAGAAAATGATCTCTAAAACCCAGTCCATGCCCTTTAAGATCACATTGTTGAAACTCCATCAAGTAGATTTTGTATTTTTATAAAAGGTGCAATTCATGTGTTCTAAAGTAGTATTTACAAAGCTCACTTCATAGCATTCAAGTATTGTTATGAATCAAAGTGCTAACAACAGTATGTACTACATCTTCCTATTTTATTTTTAAAAATTTTAAAATTTTATTGATGTTATTTATTGATGGACATAGGAAAATTTTTCTCCCTATCTCTCTCTCCTATATCAATCTGTCCACCATTCATGTCTCAGTCAGTTAAAGGTTAGCTATAATTGGGCATGACAAAAGGATCATAAATTGCCTAGAGAAGTTTAAAGTGATTTTACTTATACTAGGGGAAATTGATTTGATTTCCCTAGTATGAGAAAGTTATTTTCTTAGTAGGAAAAAAACAAATACATTGCAGAATAGTGTGTAGAAAGGTGAACTAATACAGACCCAATATTCTCAATTAGAGTGACATTAATTTATTTTTTGATTCAATCTTCTGTGTGGATCAAAAAATTGGAGACCCTAAATAGCTGAAGGTTTTGTTCCAGTCTGAACCCAAGCAGACTCAACACACAGGGATAGCTGTCAACACACAGGGATAGCTGATATTTTTGTGTTATTCTGAAGGCATAAAATAAATATGTTGTCTTCAATCAAAGACCATCATACAAGAAATACTCTTTCTTCATCATGGAAGGGTCATTCTTCTTGATATATTCAGATTGTCTACTGAATGAAGAATGCTCACATTGGGCAGATCAGCCTGCTTTCGTTGGTCTACATATGCAAATGTTATTCTCACCCAAAACCATGTGTACAAGAATCACTGTTCGACCAAATATTGGGGTACTACACTGCCCAGTCAAGTAGGAATATAACATCAAAAATTGCATGTTCTTAAATACAAAATGTTCTGTATAGTCTGCCATTTTGTCTTTTGCTCTTCCTCTTCTAAGTGATAGTAGAGCCAAGTAATGGTAGATTTCTAGGTATTTGAAGCATCACCTGAAATTTTGCTGTGGTTTGTATCTTTATGTCCTTTCCCACTCCCTTGGGAAAAAAAAAAAAAAAAAAAAAAAACAGAAGTTGAAATCCTAATCTTGTGATGGTGTAAGAAGACAAGAGGTGAAGACTTTAGGGAGTGATTAGGTGATGACAGTGGATCCTCAAGAATGAGATAAGCATCATTATGAAAGAAGCCTGAAGCTGAGCGAAGTAGTGGATGCCTGTAATCCCAGCTACCCCAGAGACGGAAGTAGAAGGATCACAAGATCAAAGCAACTTCCACAACTTTGCAAGACTCTGTCTCAAAAAATAAATAAGTAAGTAAAAGAAGTCATTGAGAGAGTTTTTTCATTCTTCCACCATGTGAAGAGACACTAAGAAGGTCCAGTTAGTGAACTAGAAAGCAGATCTTCACCAGACACCAAGTTTGCCTCCATTTGAAACTTGCAAGGCTATATTGTCCCTTCCTGGTGTGCATATGTGTGTGTGTGTGTGTGTGTGTGTGTGTGTGTGTGTGTTTTCTTAGCAACTTTAAATTTTCTAATCCATTGAAGACTGAGATTAGGAGCAGAAGACAAACTTGTGTCAATTAACACTGAAGTGTTGATGTTGTTTGATATTGCAGCATACACATATTTTTATATAAATTAAAATAATCTGAAGCCATAATATGATTATAGAACATTTCCAAATTAGTTTGAGCTTTAGAAATCATACTTGATTATGAGATGCTATAAGTGAACCTGCCACTAGTAATGCCAGGAAAAAAAATTTGATGTTTTCAGTAGATGCAGCAAAAAGCAAGATATGAACACCGAATCATAAATCCTGACTAAGGTAAGCGATGCCAGCAAGTTAACAGTCACATTGGGTTCAAAGTACCTCTGTTTCACCAAGTCTAAACACAAAAGGCTGCAAAAGTCAGGGTAATATGGTCCAAGTAGGTGAAACCAAATGAATGATAAAAAAGTTCAAATATAGGAAAAATTTTAAATTAAAATTTTCAGTGAAATTTTTCAAATTCTAGGAAAATATCTTAGGAATGTAGAAGGAACATAATATTATGTAATAAACTAATCCTCACAAAAGAAAAAATATCAAATATTGGCAATATGCTGATAGAATTAAGATTAATCAGCAAAAAAAGGATGAAATGAACAATTATGTTTATCAAGATATAAGTATATAAAAATCTTTTAAAATCTCTCATTTAAAAATTTATCCAATTTTGTATTCTTTAACTGTAGAATTTTCTTAATATCAAAGAATGTTTGGGGTAATAAAGAAAATGAAAGTTTTTTAAAAGGGACTGGCAGTCTATAATAAAATTCATGATTAAGTCCTGCTCCAACTGTTAAAAAAAAGATGTATCTGATATATCTTTTTATTTTGTGAAAGATGATACTTAAATATACCCATAAAATACAACAGTATACATTATGCAGCAAATATAAAGTAATATAATGCAAAATCAGGGAAATAAAAATAGAAATGATAAAATAGAAATTATTTTATAGATTATTCTTATTAGTTAACTTACAAGGTTTATGCCAATAATATCAAAAGAAATCTCTGCAAAAAAAACTCATTGAAGTTCATTTTCATTATGCTAATAATTTTTAAAAATCTTTGTTGATATATACTTCTGCAAATGTGTTGCCAAAGAAAGTGTCTTTGCTTTCAAAAATATATGCTAATATTAATATATTCACCACAGACTGTAGTCCAGTTCAATATTCAATTCAGGAATGAATTATTTCAGGTACCTGCTTCTACTTAGTTATAGTCTATTTTATTTCCTTTCCATTCCATTTCTTAGTAATGTTGTGCATCATTTTTTTTTATTTTCATGAAAAAACTAAGAGAAAAGTCTTAGCAATTAGCATAAAATGCAGAGTTCACAGTTACCTCCTTCACATGTTGTCCAGTTCTACTTGTTTTCTTCTCTGCATCACATCCTACTTTACCCTACTGTCTTACAATTTGTTAGTTCTTTGATTTAGTGCCACTGAAGAATAATTTAAAGCCCCCAAGTCAGTAATCTCAGTTTTGTATTTATTTGCCTAATCCAAGTGAAAAAAACCTCATTCAAGTAAAATTTCCATGGAACTCAGAAAGTTAGATGGTTAGATACAGGGCTATAGAGGGAGTGACTAAAAGGCCCCTCTTTAAAAAAAAAAATAATAATTAATTGTAGATGAACACAATACCTTTATTTTATTTATTTATTTTTAATGTGGTGCTGAGAATTGAACCCAGTGCCTCACACATGCAAGACAAATGCCCTACACTGAGCCACAACCCCAGTCCCTACAAGGCCCCTCTTGATGTGCCATTATTGTATTCATTCATCCCTGGGGATGACTCTAGGCATGGACACCAAGCACTCTATGAGATTTTGAATAAGTTCTATAAAGTTTCATTGCTTTATTTTCATGATCACATTTACAGAAATCATAACTTAAAACAGAGTGTCCTATAACTCTCTGTGCACTTCACAAGGCATAGAAAATCTCTGTTCACTAAACTATTGGCGTATCTGCCAATACAACCTTAATGGTTGGGGTTGGAACTATCAAAATATTTTTATTCTGGCCTGATTGTGGATGGAGTTTTCCAGAGCGTTCTCAGAAACCTTGGCAGTCTTCTTTTCAGTATTAACCAAATCTTGAAGAAAAATTCAGTATTTTTACAAAATCTACTTTAATAAATCAAAATCAATATTCAGAGAATTTTACTAAGTGTTTTCAACAACATTTCTACAAAACAGAGAGAGGGGAGTGAATAGCTTAAGCCATTCTGATATAATCGATTGCTCCATTCTCTTTCTAATGGCATCTGATTTGGAGGGGAAATCTCAGCCACAGGCTGCATGGGGAGGGATTAAGTAAGTTACCCTCAGAGGTGTGGGCTGGCTGGAAATAAAAGATTGAAATGTAGTATTAAGAAATAATATGAAAGACACCGAAAATATTTATATTGAAATTAGGGGCTTGATAAGCAGAAAGGACCTCATGAGTCTGATCCTAACAAAGGGAAAATAGCCCTTGAATGCTTTATTTTTAGTGAAACACACCAAAGGAATTTATTGCAAGGAGGGTTCTTCAAGGTAAACAAGAAACCAGAGGCTGAGTGGAAGATGGCCTGACTGGCGACTTATCACTTGCACAGTAATTTTTCCTCCTTCAGGCAGCTGGGGCCACAAGGCTAGGTGGGGCACAGGTATCTCTCTCCACCTCTGGGGAGTTGTCTTGGAACACAGGACTGCTGAGCTAGTAAATTCTTGGGTATCACAAAATTCTCTTTGAGTAGGGTGTCTGTCAGGGCAACAGAGGTAGATTGCCTACCTCTGCTTAAGAGATGGCTCAGACATGCCCAGAGTTCATTCATGGCTTCCAACAGGGAAGAAGGCAGAGTAGCAGAGATTGACTTCCTTTTTCCTTCACCTGTTCTACTCTCATAACAGTTGAATTTTCTCTGCTCTTGTGTCTCACCTTGAGTCTGCTAGCAACTATCACTTTTGGTTTAAAATCTTTTCCTTTGATCTTGTATTACTTTTATATTGTGCTTACCAGCATTTAAGACACAAATTTCATTCAAATTTCATTCATTGAATATTTATGCATTTAGAATTGGCACTACTTTAAAATTATAATAATGATTAAAATAGAAAAGAAAACAAAAAAATAACATCACTTAAGCAATCAGAAGCAGTGAACTATTTTGGACTATTTGTGTGACTTTCTGACTTGGTTTCTCCATTTTTTTCTGCAAGCAGGTGCTTTGTTTTTTTTTTATCAATAATAACTTATGGAATTTTATAAAAAAGGGAAAGAATAAGGAATAGTGTTTTGTGTGTATTTTAATTTCTTAATAGTAGCCATAATTAGGTTCTTTCCAGTTTGGGGAAATTTCTGACTTTTTTAGTGAAATATTTTACTCAGCCTGAATTTTTCTGTCAGTGTGACTTTATACAAATACAAAAAGCTAAGAGAAGAGAGGACAGAACTATGAAACCTGACAATGAAGGTGTGATGGGCTGACAGATCTGACTCCATAAGAATGTTATAGGCGAGATTATAAGGGAAATGACTAAACAGACTCCATTTTGCTCTGAGACTCCATGCTTTGTAGGAAATAAGTTTCTCCCATGGGAACACCCCGCCTCTGTACCCATCATCAGTTACTTAGTGTGATATATTTAACAATACAAATGACAATTCTTATGCAATACAAAATCGCCCTCTTTTGATCCCTATTGCTCCTAACCAATGTACCATGTAAACAGTAATTGTGTGGTTATTAGTAACCATTCTTTAGTTTGTACCTAGGTGACCCACTTCCCCCTCTGTCGATGATCTCATGATGTTAGTTTGTAATTTAAAATCATAGCAACAGACACTTATGATTGATGCGATTTTTGGTATAAGAATCCCTACAACCCTATGGTTGGGGCTCTTCTCCCGATAGCCATTTTTTAGGGCATTGTGTGAGACAGTCAGCGGCTGGCTTAATAAAGACTCCCAAATTTGGACTTCTCAGTGGTGATCGGTCTGTTCTTAAGTTGTGCCCCATAACAAAGAGTGTATACTACTGGATGAAAACAAGACATGCCATGACTCCAGAAGAAAACAGAAACTGTTAGTAAAAATTGTCCAGACTCAAGAGAGAAATAATCTAATAAACAATTATTGTTTTCAATCTTTGGCTTAACTGTATCATCTGGACTCAGTATTTTGTGATGCTCAATAAATACTTCAAGCCTACTTTGGTTCAGAATTCCTACTTTGGTGTTAGCTTCAAAATACTTGCACTGGGTTTTTCCCCAGGAAAATCAAGGACATGAAAATATACCAGTACACTACCTATTTGCCCTTCTAACCATAAGCATAAACATTTCCTTCCCTGGGGTTGCAAGGGAATCTTTCATCAAATACTTTCAATACAGGTTAAGACCTACAACCATCCTTGTTTGAGTCTCTATGCCCCAAGAGGACACTTAAAAATAATGGGAAAGTAGTGACGCCCACATACATTAAATGAGGCCAAGATATTCAACAAAGAAGTTGGTTTTACTTGAAAATAATGTCTTTACATATAAACATTTTTAGTGCTATCATTAGAAATAATTTGAAGCTGGGCCGTGGTGGTGCACTCCTATAATCCCAGGGGCTCTGGAGGCTGAGGCAGGAGAATCGCAGGTGCAAAGCTAGCCTCAGCAACCTTGAGGTGCTAGGCAATTCAGTGAGACCCTGTCTCTAAATAAAATACAAAAAAGGGCTCAGTGGCCGAGTGCCCCTGAATTCAATCCCGGGTTCTCTCCCTCCCCCATCCCCAAAAGAAATAAGATAGAAAAACTCTCTTTAGATCAACATGAGTAAAAAGAGCGGTAGAATGGAAGAAAAAAAGTATATTCTGGTTCTCTGATATAAAAGAATGACTGTTCCATAAACACACATACACAAACACACACACAACAAAAACTTAGAGTTTTGTCAAGGTGATTTTTTCTTCTTTTTTGTGTTTCTCTTTTAGTTTTAATTTTACATTTTGTATAAAAATCTCAAGCCTTTAAAACTGTCCTTTGAGCAAAAGGTACTCAAATTCTCCCCTCACCAAAAAAATTATTTAAGAAAAACCAGTTAAAAATATAAAATGTGATCAATTCATAATATATATTTTGATTGAATTATTTTTAACTTAAGAGGTTTTGTTCTGTTTTTGCTTCTTTTTTTCTGAGCATTTTTGGGTTCACAGCAACATTCAGAGGAAGGAACAAAGATTCCCACATACCCCTGTCAGCACACACGACAGCCTCTTCATATCAACACCCCCTACTACACTGGTGTATTTGATGCAACTGGAACCTACACTGACATATTATAATTGCCTAAAATCATTAGGCTTTATCTTGGTATTATATTTAATGAATTTGGACAAATGTATGATGACTTTTATCTACTATCATTTAGTGTCACAAAGAATATTTTCACTAATCTAAAAATCTTCAGTGTTCCACCTCTCCATCACACCTATTTATCCAACACAAGGCAACCACTGATTATTTTACAGTTCTCAAAGTTTTGGTTTATCTAGAATGTCATATAGTTGGAATCATATAGTGTATAGACTTTTCAGAATAGCTTCTTTTATTTGGTAATTTGCATTTTGAATTCCTCCACATTGTCTATGGCTTGGTAATTTATTTTCATGCTGATTAATATTTTATTGTTTGCATATACCACAGTTTATGTATTCAGTTACTGAAGGACATCTCAACCACTTTCAAGTGGAATAAAGTTGCTCTAGACATCTGGTATGTAGATTTTTCTATACACATAAATTTTCAGCTCATCCGGTTAAATACCAAAGGGTGCACTGCTATATAATAGGTTGAAAGTCTATTTGGCTTAGCAAGAAACTGCTTAATTAACTTCCAAAATGTCTATATCTTTTTGTTTTCCCACTGGTAATAAATAGGAATTCATATTCCACATTCTCACCAGCAACCGTTCATGACACTGTCAGAATTCCAGTCAGTATAAACTACGAAGCTATCTTCCAAAGTGACTGCATTAGGAGTTAAACGTTAAATATCATACAATGAGGAAAGTGAATCCTTGAAAAAAGACAGACAAGATTATATAGAAAAACCAAAACATGATATCACAGTTAAGTAATTAATTGATAATAATTGACTACATGGATTCTGATAGCACCTGAAGCTTCATAATAGAAAGAAAATTTGTTTCTTTTGACAGAAATCATGATTATGAAAACATACAAATAAAACAGTATTGTTGTTATTTTACATGCTAATGTGAATCCAATGGAATCTTGAAATGTTAGCGAATGCACCATTTGAATTATTCTTACCTCTAATCTAAGGTTTGAACTATTCTTTCCATCTTCTAGCAAAATGAAAATTGCCTTCAAAGAAACCCTCAACCTTCTAACAATTTAGAAATGTAAAGTGTAGAATGTCAAGGCTCTCCCATAGAAAATGAATTGAAGCAATTGAACTAACCTAAAATAATCAAAATCATCTATCAAGAAGTATATACATAGCCACACAGACTGAGAAAATGCATGTGGTTTTAAAAGAAATTTGACTGCAGATATTTAATGTCAAAAATTCTATAACTTAAATAACCACTAGAACATGTTAATAGTCATTCAGTGATCGTATTGTTTTACTAATAGCATTATTATTTTGCAATTACATACTTGTAAAATCTTAAAGTATAAGCAGTCATATTTATTTTATTAGGTATCAAGAGTTTCAGTAGAACATTGATTTATAAAATAACTGTTATAGTCACTTAGTGAAAAACCATAAATAATAATGAATTATCTATAATCCAAATTTGAATATATTAAAAGTATAAACACTTTTGCGTTTGTGCTACTTAAATTAATTCTATGGTAACATCTTCATAACAAAATAACTTACAGCTCAGATTTATACCTCTATAAACAAAACCAGGAAAAAAATGTTGATTTCATTTCTGGGATTGAGACAAATGATTCTGAAGCATCTTGTATCAAAAAGTAAAGCTTCTTTCAAAGACTTAATGAAATCAGGTTGAAAAGATACAGAAGCCAGCATATAATGTACTCTCACTGGCTACATTGAGAATTATGCTAATAAATAGGTGATTATTTTCTGAGTTCTATTTATATACAGTTAACTGAAAAGTTATGAATATGAAGATAAGAATTTAACATATAATGATGAGGAACAGAATAGAATGTTCCTTTGAGTTTTGCCATACCATCTTCTTGGTATTTTATACTCATTTGTTTATTAAATTTGGAAATCAGTAAATCATATGTTCCATTTAGTAGGAATTTTCTGCTCTCAAAGACATATGCAAATCCAAATTGAATCAGGTGTAATTTTCTATATCTTCAACCATCAATAACTGCACAATTCATTTAATCATGATTTTCTGGAAACTGCATTTTATAATCCCTTTAAACAATAAAATATCTAGTTAGAAAATAAATCCTTTACATATTTTAGGACTTATCAACTTTAATGGTCACTGCGCATTTCTTCCTCCACAGCAGAGTAAAGTGAAACAGAAAACTATCATCTAAGAAAGTTGACTAATAATTACTTTGAGCACACAAATATTTTAACATTAAAATTTTCACAAAATAGGTGTTCTGAGAGCTTCACAATTATTATAATAATTTTACAGACTGCAGTACATAGGAATATGATATATAGATTAAAGGAAGTCAGGAAGTTCTCAACACCTAGAAAATGCCTTGCTGTCATTATCAAATACCTGTGTAATAAATTCCCTTTTCATCCTAAGAGTAGCTGCCAGGTCCCTCTGGGACTGCATATCAAGTATCCTCTATCATTGGAAGACTAGGTCTGCAGAATAAAATTATAAGATGAAGAACTGTTAATCATCCAGTGCCTTGTGAAATCTCCTGTACCATATTAAGGCAGATATATGCATCTCATTACACATCATACAATCCATAGAGAGCCAAGGGTAAATCACAAAAACATCAAAAATAAGTCTGATTTTTCACAAATCACAGATTCCTCTTTATGATCCCTACTTTCAGAGGAGACTTTTACTTTGAAGTTTCAAAAGGATTCAGCTTGTAGCATCTATTCCAGGTTCAGTAAACATCACAATGAAGACCAGAAAACATAGTTGGAGGTCATCTGTCATGAGTTAGAAAACCCCTAGCCTCACACTAACTACAGGATTAATATAATTTTAACTTGTTTACCTTTATAGTTTACTTCTGCTTATATATCCCTATGTTCATTTCCCCATGTTTCTGTTACAGTTATTTTAAAATAGAAAATGACAATATTTAGAAAGATAAGAATTCAACATCAGGAATAATAAGCGCATGCACACACACAGACACATACACATACACCACATACACATACACAAACACACACACAAACACACACACAAATACACACACATAAAGGTGATCTGTTCAACCATAGAAAGAGAACCATGATGAAATCAGTCCTTCATAATCCAAATACCTTCACATAATGCTTTTCAAATTTAAACTTCAACTAGTAAAATATACTTAGTTTACTACCTCAGTGTGATAATTCATTTTTTTCTTCTAAATGAATATTTTGCCTGATATTAATTTCAAGTATTTGTGGTGCATCTGCATTCAGATGTGTATCTTACCTTGATCCTGACTCTCCTGGTTTTAAAATGTGTAGTGGATTTACTTTTTAAATGTATATTATAACTTTGTCCAAGTTAGTTTTCATAGAGAGCAATTCCTGGAGGGTTAGAAGATCTCAAATTGTACACATGTATAAACAGGACCTACATATGAGATTTCCTAAGAACTGAAGTTGATATATTCTGGTCAGCAGTTACTTACATCTCTTTCTGCATACAGATATTTAGAAATTAGAAAAATTCATATTTCAACTACCTAAGTGAATGCAATCATATATGTATGATGTGATTGGAAAACAGAGCAGAAATGGTAATAGGCGAGTGAGTCTGAAACTTCAGACCTACTTAGGGTTCAGAAACACATAGAATGGAAAATAGTACTTCAGTAAGAGTTGATCTCACATGCCATTGAAATATGTTAATTATCTACATTATCGACATAGTTTTGTAACGTGCTAGATAAAATAGTGTAGCTTATTGCTAAATTACCACAAAAAAGTTAATTCACAAAATATGATCTTTTATTAAATCTGCAACACTGTTTCTTTGTTATTTTTCCTTCAAAGCTTTGTCATTGCTGGGTTGAAATTTCTTGTAGAAAGTGAATAAAAGTATATGAAGAAAAATAATTGAAATACAATTATTTCAATTATAAATAAAATTAGCAATTGAAATAAAATTGCTAAATGTTAAATTTGTAAAGACATACAGAAGCTTATAGGAGAAAGTAAAATAAGTTTTCTCACAAAATTTATTAAAAACACCAATGTCATTAACAGATTCCTCTTGTGATCCACAGACCAAAAATATGACATCATAGCAGGACATAGTGGTATACTCCTATAATTTCAGTGACTCAGGGGCCTGAGGCAAGAGTATCTTGAGTTCAAATCCAGCCTCAGCAAAAGTGAGGCACTAAGCAATTCAGTGAGACCCAATCTTTAAATAAAAATACAAAATAGGAATGGGGATGAGGCTCAGTGATCGAGTGCCCCTGAGTTCAATCCCCAGTACCATTCCCCCACAAATATGACATCATTAAAATACAAAAACTCCCTCCTATGATTTAAAACAACAAACAACTCAAAGGTAAAATTGGCAAAATATATTAATAAGTGCTTCATATGTTGAAAGGATATGTTAGGTTAAAATTCCCAGGATGACATAGTTTTATGAAATTAACGTGAATTAAAACAACTTGAAAAAAAAAAAACAAAATCAAAAACTTGACTTATCAGAATGAAAAAAAAAATACTTTCAGGTACCATTGTCTGAGTTTTAAAGTAGCATACATTTCTGCAGATTAATTTGGAAGCTTCAGTATTCAAAATACGTATTTCCTTTATTCCAGCAATTTTACTTTTAGAAATATGTTCCACAGAAATTTTACACTTGCATCCATTCATTACATTACATAATTTAAACAAAGAACTTGGGTTCTAGTGATTGTCTGTGAGGATACTTTAGCATTTTCACATTTAAATGTGTAATTGAATTCAATTATTGGTATACAACACCAAGGAAAGGTCAAGTCCATTTACAGAATTGTTCCTGGACCTTATTAAATTACTGAAAGCTTGCTGTATAAGGCTCCATGACAGAAATGTAATTTAAGTAAGTCTTGGTTAGCTTTTAATATGTGTTAGAGTTATAATTTCATCTTTGTAGATAATGAATTTTTTCATACATTAACTAATGCTCTTATTGAGTATTTTAAAAGAATATCTAAGGAAAATGACACAGGATAGATGGGAAGATGGGCTTTGTAGCACATGAAGAGGTTTCTGCATTTTTGAAGACCAGGAAATCTCAGGGTTTTAATGGGACAAACGGATGTGTCGTCCCCTAGGGAATATAACACTCCTTCAGCTTTCAATGTTTATTTCTGTCCAATTAAAGCTTTCTGAAAAGAATCTGGAAAGAAAATGAAGGTTTAAGTCACCATGGATAAAAAGAATAATGATTTAAAACCATAGCATTCTATATGTTAAGAAATAAGGAGTGTGAATATGACTGTGCTCATTATATTTTGTGCCAGAATTTTTACATTTTAACGCAGACTGAAAAACCGAGTTATTTGAAAGGGAGTTAAGAAACCCATTTCACCTTTCTGAGTGCTGTTAATTCTCACCTCTTTAAAATCTTACACACCATTGGACCAAGTTTTCTGTAGGTGGGCAGGCATGTGCAGAAATCCCTGCTTTTCTTTTGTGTTAAGAATGATTTTTTTTTTCTTTTAGTGATGCAGTAAATGTTTATTATTTTGTAAAATGCTTTTATTGTTAAGCAGAATATGTTTTATTTTGCAGAATATTTGTTGGGTTCATTTGGCTTGGCTCAAATAGAGAGTGCCATCCATCCTCTTACCTGGTTTCTTACTTCCCACTTCATAATGAAGCTTTAACAGTTTCCTTTTGGTTTTCTTTGGCTGTTTGTCACTTCAGCTATTTATGACTCTGCAAGCAATGTCAACACACTATTTAAGCTTAGGCACCAACTGTTCTCACTCTGGAAATATTAACTGTGAAAATCCTTCACAGGGAAACCACACTGACTTCTAGCCTTGATCTTATTTATTATGACATCGATATATTCTTGTCAGAAGAAAAATAACCTAACATTTTATATATTTAAAGTCATCCATTTCAGATGCTTTTGACTCCATGATATGCATTCCCTGCAATAGATTTCTTTCATAATCTTTGTAACTTTCCTGAGATTTATTAGTACAGAAACAAAAATATAGGAATTATTTACAGAACAATCTGAAATCTGAAACACGATTTCCCCATTCCATTCTCATGTCATAGGGGTCGCATTTGTCAGATATTTAAAATTTCAAAAACGTATACATCATATTTCTTAATATAAATATTACTTATTGTGTTGATGTCTTACAAAGTTACATGAGTATTGTGATTTTGATGGAAATAAATCATCCACATATTCCAAGGAATATATTTCAAAACTTCTGTACTCCAGTTGTTATTAATCACCCAAAATATAGTGTGTAATATACAAAGAAAGTTGTCAATTTGCTTTATTCTACTAGAATCCCATATTCTGAGGATATTTTCTTTTCTTTAGGGAAGGTAATAACAGATTACAGTGTATGGGATCTAATTGGTTTCACTTTAGAATTTATTTAATCTCTTCACACTTAAATAACATGGACAGAGGGTTGAAGATTTCGAACTTTTCATCCAGAAAACTCTTGATTCTGTACAATATTTCTTTCTCCTAAGAACAGTTTCATGAAACATTACCTTGTACAGGGTTTCTATTTTCCACATTTTAATTAAATATAACTTTTAATGTTGTTACTCTGAGGGCCATAGGGAATGAAAAAGTGTTATCATATGTTTGTGGTTTAAGTTATTTCAGATGTTCTATTTTACAAGAATTGTGTATGTTTTTTGCCCATTTAAGTTAGTGAGCTTGTAACAAAACTTAAACATTCTTCAGTTTTGTGTAATTACTAAATCTGTATTTATAACAATTACTAAACCATACTGAAGAATGTTAGGGTAACTGACAAATCAGTAGTTATATCATTTTACTAATAAATAAGTCAGAAAATCATTTTAAAATTCCAAGCCACAAAAGTTGAGTGTTTAAAAGACTGTGTGTGGTTTTTTTTTTTTTTTTTTTTTTTTTGGTACTAGAAAATGAACCCAAAGGGTCTTTGCCACTGAGCTATAGTCCTGCCCCTCCATTTTGAGACAGGGTCTCACTAAGTTGCTTAGGGCCTTGCTAAATTGCTGAGCCTGGCCTTGAACTTGCCATTTTCCCACTCAGTCTCCTAAGTTGCTGGAATTAGTTATATTGCAGTTATATGCCACTGAGCCCAGCTTAAAATAAACTTATTACTTAAATTACCAATTGTTATAAGTAACCCAGGGGTTTCATTATTAATTCATAAACTATGTTAACAATCAGAATGGTTTATTTCATTATTTTACAAAATAAAACTAAAATTAAAAAATTAAAAAAGAAAATCACATATTTTAATACAAATCAAAATTAGAGAATTCTGTGTTTTGGGGTAATCCATAAGGTTCAGTTTCTTCCTTTTATCTATCAAATTAGTAATAGATGCCATGAAATTTTGCCTAAAGTTACCTCTGTAAATACTTTGTTTAAAATTTTCTCCTTGCCTAGTAAACTATAAACTAACATGATATGCAAACACACTGGAAATTTTGCCTGTAAGGATTATTAAGTTTAAGTCAATCACATATTTACAGGAGAGAGATGTGAGACTTAAGGATGTGAGTTTTAACCAGTCTGACTCTCTCACACACTTTCCTTTATGTTACTTTCTTTTCTATGGCTATAAATACAACCTGCCCCTGTGATGGTTGTACCATTCTAAACCATTTAAGGTCCGGGTTGCTGTCTAATTCTAGAATCATAAATGAAATCCATTAAGACGTGGAAAACTAGATTTATCATAATTTTCTCTTTTAGTATGTTTGTGTTTTTTGTTTGTTTGTTTTATGTGGTGCTAGTGATTAAGCCCAGAATCTCGCACATGCTAGGAGTTACCAAGTGAGATATATCCACAGGCCAGAAGGTTTAGTAACAAAAATAAAGAAAAAAAAAAAAAAAAAAAAAAAAAAAAAAAAAAAAAAAAACATCGCTGATAGTTTTAGAGTTGTAAGTTAGCAATAAATCTATATATATGGTATTGAACTCAGTGGCAGTATACCACTGTGCTATATATAACCCCAACCACTAATTTTTAATTTTGGAACAGGATCTCACTATAAGTTGCCAAGACTAGTTTTAAACTTGCAATTACTACCTCAGTTTCCTGAGTTGCTGGGATTATAAGTGTGTGCCACCACATCCGGCTATTTTAGCTACTTTTTAAAATTAAGTATTTGTTCTATAGTCTTGGGAGGATCCATTTCAATATTATACATATAGGACAATGGAATACGAAATATGGAGACTGTGTCCTAAAACTAAATGGTCTTTCTATAGTCAACAACAGATATTTAATTTTTATTAAAATGCTATGACCTATAAATATTTTAATGCAATGTAGTTATTCTTTTCCTATTTCCTTTTCTCTAACTGTGTGAAGTATTTTTCTATATTTATGCAATATGCATATATTTAAATAGGGATATAGAAGTGGGATTAGGATAAAAATGAACACTATCTCCCAGTTGTAATTGATTTGATTTCTCTGATGCTATGAAGCTGTAAGACATGATATTATCTAGAAATATTAAGACAATTTTATATAACACTTCATCAAAAGCTGAAGTAATGTCAATCTGAAATATCTGAAATCACAAAAATGTTTCCCATTAATAGTCAAATTAAGTTTGGTGTTGTATTACAATGAGTATGATTATATTATCTATTAAAATATACAAAACAACTAGCATCTTCAGACTGTCACCATTCTGATGTTACAACTTTGAAAATATGTATTTAAATTTTATTACATAATGTGTTTTATTTTAATTGTGAGTAATAATTACTCCATATAGATGAATATTTTATTATGGGTATAGAATTCATGACTTAATATTTACTCAGGAGGAAAAAAACAAGTAAACTTTTATAAGGCATAAATATATAGAGAAATGATATTAAATTTAAAAACTGCATAAAATGTGAGAGAGATAAAGAGTTTTACAATCAAATATTATCTGAGAAAAGATAAAATTTCTCATTTATATCTGAGTATAATGTACCAAGCATTCTTGATGGCGGGGTAAAAGAGTAAAAATATACACTAATACTAATGAGGAGAAAAAGAAATTGTAAAATGTTTCTTCCAAAGAGTTAATATAAGTGAGAAAAAGATTTGAGACAAACAAAAACATTCAGGAGACATACAAGGAAATACTATTCAGCCATAAAAAGACTGTTAAGTTATTTGAAATGAGCCAGGTACAAGACAAGTACACCATGATGATCTCACATAGAGTTTGAAACAGTCGTTCTCATAGATGTTGAGGGTGGAATGTGGTTACCAGCGCCTTGGGGAGGAAGGAAGCATACAGGTTGATCAATGGGTGATAAGTTATAGTTAGATAAGAATTAGTTCTTTTCAGCAATTGCATAGGTTGTCTATAGATAACTGTCACGTATTATATCTTGAAAAAAGGTATAAGAAATTATTTGAATGCTTTCACAATGAATAAATGATAAATGTTTGAGGAGATAGATATGTGTATCTTGATGTAAACTTTATAAAATATACACAATATTTTTATATACCACTCACAATAATAAATTTAAATCAAATTTTAAAAATGTATGCCAGTGGAAAATATTCTCATCAAAAGAAAAAATTTGTCTGTCCTTCTTGTACTCTCAGTTAACACAGACCTGATATATGCTCTCCATTGTTCCTCACAAACTTATTTCTCCTGATTTTCTGTTTTTTTTTTTTTTTTTTTTTTCTTTTTTCTATGAAGATTCCCCAGGGCAGGTTGATGAGATTGATTTTTTTTTAATTGCACACTTAAATCTCTTTAATGCCAACTGATATGGGTGTTCAAGGATTTTCACTTGAAGTAGCCTCCGGATAATCAGACTGTGATTACTCTGAGCTACCCAAATTCAAGAGTTTCCCATCAAGAAAATCCCGTGGTCAAATGGAGTTTGTGCCATTCTTTTTTTGTAACTTTTTAATTTTAGTTGTTCTAATTAGTTATATGTGACAGTAGAATGCATTTGTGCATTTTGATAGATCATATATGAAGTGTAATCTTTCATTTTTTTGATTATACAGTTTGTTCTCCAGTCACATGTTACCTACTCATCACACTTAAGTACCTGGCACACACAAAACTATTATGAAAATGACTCTGAGCCTGGGAGAATCAAAAGTCCAAGTCTTCTTTGAGTCATTTTCTAATCAAAACCAGATTTCAACCCTGCCTGACGTTTATTCTGTCAAAGTTTGTCAATATCATTTCTCAACTTCTATTTTGACATATTGATAGAATCTTTGAATCTCATCTCTATATTATCAATCACTCTGATAGGTACCTATTAATTTTATCTTTAAAACTAATTTGCACTTATACTTCCACCTAGTGGAATTCAAGTAATTTAGGTTTTCTAAACATGGCCTACTTGTCCCCTTTGCATGTTTTCTTTCCTCTTCTGTCATTTATTTTGCTGTGGAAGTTATCTGTTATGCTAGTTCTCTTTATTCCATCTCATCTTGTCTGATTTTGTCTTATTATTTGGAAAATAAACTCAAAAATTACCTTTTCCAAAATATGCTTCTGTTTTGTAATCATTTTCCAAATTGCTTTACCATTTTTCCAGTTTTCCCTTCTCATTGCATTCTTCCATTCTACCTGTGATGCTTTGCATACTGGAGTAAAATTGAATAAGCTATCTTCTATTAGTTGGACAAGAATTGAAGTTGCAACTTTAACTTTTAAATATAAGTAGTTTAACACAAACACGAATTAGTTCTCACTCATGTATCTGTCATGGGTATTCACTAGATCACTTTTAGTAAAAAGAAAAATCATGCAATCAAGGTTTTTCCTTCTGGAATTCTTCTATTCTTTGATCTTTTGCTACCAAGGAGAGTCTAGAAACATTCTTCAGGGTAACACTAATTTGAGGACACTCAAGTGCCAAGGGGGATAAGGAGCTTTATTCTTGCTGTACTAAAGAATAAGAACATGGTTTCTGTGAATGCATTGCATTTTTACCACAACTCTGTGTTCCAGTTTTCTCTCCATAAAATTCATTTCCTCTTAAATCTTCTCATGATAATATCTCATTCTCTGTCAACATCTAACTTTATCACTTTCTTCAAGCTTTCTTGATACCACTAACAGATTAATTTAAAACTTATCTTTGATCCCATCTTACCATCTGTAACAAATTTCATTATTCCTGCATTTTAGTCAGTCTTTAATCCCTCAAATCATTGTCTATTTATTTTACATGGTAGTCATATAATAAAACATTTATTGAATTAGTTATTTAATTATTAAAAATTCCTCTGTAAAACTAGATTTCTCCAGCATACCAAAAAGATATTTGTTCCAACTAATTATTTGTGTGTTTGTTAATGCCAACATAATTAGTAAAAGACAGTGACTATTCAATGCATTCTGAATAAAAACAATCTCTGAGTTATAATATGTTCTTGTCTCACAAAACTGGCTACTAAACATTTTATAAGGCACTTTAAAAAATTCCCATTCATTCTTGTTCCAGTTTTTTAATTAGTTCTTGCCACTTTTGTTTTCTTCAGTTAATTTAACTCTCAACATATTGCAGCAATTATTGCTGCCTACTCAAGCACATTTGTAAAATTGCTACATATTATGCATATTCATACTGGTACATTAAAACTAAAGTAAAATTGGCCAGCAAAGGACTTAGATCAGAAAAAACATTTGCCATAACACTGGTGTCTCAAATGTAAAATATAATACTCTATTCTGACTGATAGACTCACACATGTACAAGAACACACACACAGAAATGTTGATATATACACAAAGATTGCTAAATTTATCAATATACACATATCAATACTAATATAACCATTCAAAGGGAGTTTCAGTGAAATATAATATGCATAAAGTCATGACATTTACTCTAAAATAAATGTTGTTAATAATTCCCTTTTGAAAGCTACATTTTCTATTGAATAGCAGAATAGAGAGCAGAGTGAGATTGAAACACTACTCAAACAAATTGGAAATATCAAAACATTGTGACTTGAAATGTTAGCAGGTATCTTGTAGACTCTATTTAAGATTTTAAATAAGATTATTAGAAAAATGCTAATTAAAATTTTCATGAAAGACATACAAATAAGAATTTTGACATCCAATAAATACAATCAAACATATGCTACGTTTTTGAAAAGTTGATTTCTAGAAAGATGTATAAATGGCTGGAAGATTAAAGAAATGCTTATGTCTAAGTGAAATCAATAAAACCATTAATGGTAAATGGTTTTAATGTTAGCAAATTGGGAGATATAGAGCGTGAAGTTTAGGGAAAGGAAGTTTGGGAAGAAAATGCAGGAAGTCATGTATCACATGTTAAGGTTGTTTGCCTGTTTTCTGTAAAATGAGTATCACTTAAAAATGTAATTCTAGTAAGTTAAATCAGGTATTATAATAAAATACCATAGACTGGATGACTTGTAAGACGAAAGAAATTTATTCCTTATAGTTCTGGAGAATGAATGTTAGATCAGATTGTCAGTATGACCACGGACCTATTTTTCTTCCTTTTTTTTTTTTTTTTTTTATACAAGGGATTGAACCCAGGGGTGCTTAACCACTGAGCCATATCCCCAGTCCTCTTTTGATTTTTTATTTTGAGACAGGGTCTCACTAAGTTGCTTAGGAACCTCTCTGAATTGCTGAGGCTGTCCTTGAACTTGTGATCCTCCTACTTCAGCCTCCTGAGTTGCTGGGATTACAGGCATGCACCACCATGTCCAATGAGGAGGGCCCATTTTCTGGTTCACAGAAAACTGTTTCCTTATTCTATCCTTATGTGAAGAAAAAAGTAGGAATGGTTCTCTGGGGTCCTTTAATAAGAGCCTCAATCCCATTCATAAGGGCTCCTTACCTATAACCTAAACTCCTAGAGGTCCTGCCTTCTAATACCATCACACTGGGCATTAAGATTTTAATATCTGAATTTTCTGGGAACACAAACATTCAGTCCATTGCAATATTTAAACATAGAAATAAAATGATCACATCTGTTATTCAGATGATAATTGTATTATCTATGGAAGAAAAGGAAATAGTAAAAATACTGAAGACAGTTCGGTGTATATGGCAATTTTAATACCTGTTTAAGGTAAAAAATCATGTTAAATTGATTTCAGTAGGAGTTGTTTGGCAAAATATGGTACCACTGATTGAAAAGAACAATTATGAGTTGATAATAACTGAAATTATAGAATTAGATTGGCACTCCTATATTTTAAATATCTACAAAGTTGGGAGTTATAAGGCGGAGAAATGGGAGATTATCCCTATATTGGCCATATTAAAATTGCTGTAGCATTCAAGATGGAGATTAATGGAACATTGTTATAAAGACATGTCTTGGCAATGTGATAAATAAATTAATTATAGAGGTATAGTTGTAAGAAGTATTGGCATGACATTTAATTTTCTTAATTTAATTGCTAGTGTGAGTTAAATAGCCAGGGGAAAAGTAATAGAATTTAAAAATAATTTTCATGAGGAATTCTTAGAGAAACAACTTTTTACATGAAATTTAGAGGAAAACAATAGGATACACTCTTTATCAGTATGTAAATGTGCAGCAGTTCACACTCAGTTCTCTGAACAGAAAAATGGGAGTGGTGGATTGTCTGGGGAAGACACAATGTGGTTCTTTCTTAAAATTACATTTTACATGTATTACAAAAACAACACAAATACAAATAAGACTTTAAATGCTCTAAAACAATATCAAATGTATCCAATATGGTATATAAGTCTACGATTTTAGACTCAGTGTTCCTAAGTACAAATTCCAATTTCAACCATCTTAGGTTTGTTTCTGTAGGAAACAATGTAAAACAATTTTTTTTCTCATAACATAGAGATAATAATTACTTTTATATTACACAGTTGACCTGAATATTAAATGAGGAAATTAATGAAAGTATCTAGCACAAAGTGTTTTAAAATGTTAGTTATTTATCATTATAACATGAATATCTATGTAAATAGATACTCAAAAAAATATTCATTAACATTTTTGTAAGGTACCCGCAGTATTCTGAATGTTTAAGTCTATGATCATTTAAAAATTTAAGTCTTTCCTTCACAACACAAGTCAGTCTCTCCTTCCATGTTAGTATAGTTTACGGAGCTTTTAAACTATAGCACAAAGAGCTTAAATAACTTCTATGTCACACAGTAGGTGAGCCAAAATCAGGCTTTGAAAATGGTATTTCTGATGCCATAGTTCATCCTTTACTCTTTACACATGCACACACACACACACACACACACACACACACACACTCCCACCACATACCTATAAACAAGTACTTACCCTGTTATTCTTCATATTAGTTTTGTGTGAGTTTTTTTTTTATGTATGTTCTTCCTTTATCCTTCATCTTAACTTAAATAATATCTACCTACCCACTGATCTAAACAAAACAAAGTTCTCAGCAAATCTATTACTTGTCATAACACTTATCACAAGCTATATATCTGTTAATTTATCCTTTTTAGTTGCTTTGTTCTTTAACTCCTCCACTTAAACTTCTGTTTTTGTTTTTGTTTTTGGTGGTGCTAGGAATTGAACCCAGGGCATTGGGCATAATAGGCAAGCACTCTACCACTGAGCTACAGTCCCATAAATAAACATATCTTTATACAATAAAGGATGAATATCACAAATTCAGCAGAGAGTAGACACTTTGTATATTTTTTTTCATGAATAAATACAAGTGCAGAAGGGGAAGGCAAAATTATGGGGTTAGAACGTGTTTTCATTCTCACTTGCCCATTTTTTTCTTGTTTTTGTTCCTTTTATTATGATGCTATATTGACTCTTCTTACCAAAAGAACAAGATATATTTTTCTACCTCATTTATTTTTATGCTACTGTGATTCACTCAGGCCATTAAAATGAGGCACATCTGACAATGACTCTATTCTCATTCTAGTCCTTAGGAGATCTTGCAATTTTTTACTTTCAGGGGAAATGTGTCTGTCATCATCTTAAATAATATTAAGTGTTTGTGTTTTGAAATCATAGTAGACTTTGGAATTCTGTCCTGAACTACTTTCTCTTCATAACAGTTTTTTTCCTGTTTACTAATCTCTAGAACATAAGTTAGAAAAATAAAACCTACAGATCATAATGATAATGTAATCAATACTTATAAAATTTGACCCACATGGCATTGCTACAAGGTTGTACCTTTTGCCTTTTAGTTTCATATTTGTTTCCTCTATATGTCTCCAGAAACTTGGATGATGTGGAACACAGTTGTTACTGTCATCATTATTAGTTTTCTGTTGTTTTCCCCCCACCTTAGTGCCTTCAAGTCTTTGGGATATATTTACCTGCCTGGGTAGCTTCTGTGAACATCAGATGTGACTTCTCTAGGTTACTAAAACACATGATGTGCACCAACTTCACTGGCTTCTCTTCCCCTGGTTTCTCAAAATTACTTCACAACAAAAGTTTTCATGAGGATAGCAAATAACTCCTAAATTCAACTGAAAAATTTGGTGATCTGATTTAGTTAACAAGTTTTTCTGGTCCCATGTCCAGAAACTGTACTAGTTTCCTCCACAATTTCTCATTTATAAACCACTTTAAATAAAATCCAGTCTCATCTGAAACTAGGACACCATACCTGGAAGTGTGGTCATTGAGCTTTCTCCACTCTATATGTTGAAGCCTTTGGTATTGGCCCTGGTTGAAAATATTTATGAATTTGAAGTCAGAATAACATAGAAGATATATGGTATAGTCAACCACCTACCTGTTCAGGCTATGGTAAGCATAAAAGTAGAGGATGTGTCCACACTGACAAGTTCATTGTTGGTCATTTTAATCATTCTCTATATGAAGAGAGAAGAGGATACTTTTCTTTCCTTGCTTAAATTATACCAACCCAGACTTGATGATCACCAGGCTTGATCTCAGTTGGAGAATGGAGAATATATCACAATAAAATGTACTATTTAGAAAAGAGAAATAAATATTCTGATAGGAACAGAGACAAACACATTTCACATTATGACTTACCTAATTGGTAGTATAATAATTTTAATCAGTGTTTTACAATTAAATTATTATAAATAAGGAAACAACTAACCCAGTCCTGTGCATTCTTCCTGCCAACAAGGGAAATCATTTATCTTAGGTTTCATTGTACAAGGGCTGATGAACCCAAAGGTAGAAGTGTGTTTGTTAGTGGAAGGTCCTTTATTTTATCTGACACTTTATTTGGACTCAAAAAAGTATGCCTTCAGGCACTAAACTTTTACCTGACCTTTGCTGAAAATTCAGTCAATGCCTAAATATAATAAAGAAGGAAAAATCATAATGGAAGAAGAAATAGCTGTAGGCAGTTATTGAGTCCCTAGAGACCCCATAGTACCAGTAAACACCTGCCAGGGCTAGGGATGGCTATTGTGTCAATGTTTACTGACACTTGAAAATTGTCATCAATTCAACACCTAATAATAGCAGGATGATTGTGTTGGTTCCTACCATGAAAGAAGTTTTCTCTTTCTTTAAACCAACCTGAAATTTCTTTCTTCTACCTTTGGTGGACTATTATAGAGAGGACACTCTTTCTTTCCCCTTACTCTGCCAACCCCAACCTTTAAGTATTTTCTATATATACTGAACTATGAAGATATAAGGGAAAAATGTATTTGTAATTTCAAGAAATAGAGTCAGAATTGTTGCTAGCTTATCTTTTATTTCTAGGACATTTTTGAAAGGATATCAAACAATGTGGTTTTAAGATTTTAGGAATTTCCTCCTTAGAAAATGAAATACATGTTTATAGATAGTGCTGCTTTATTTATTCATAACTTACTTGAGTTGTGCTTACTCTCTTGACTCAGAGATTTTCTGTGATAAAAATGTTTTATTTCTGGAAGAAATAGCTTCTATAAAATAGATTATTCATGAAGTTTAGCTTTAGATTTTTTTCTCAATGATATTTACAATACAGTATATTCCTTAGTATTTTCTTTTACAAACAAATACATTTCAATATTCTTATTCTGGAAAAAGAAAAAGCTGTGTGTGATTGAAGCTCTTAGATATTAGACTCACACTTTGGAATCTCTATATACTTATATGTATGCACATACCAAATGAATTTTGGGTTATTTAATGAGACATAATTTCAATACTTGAATCCTTGTTACAGAGGAAGTGCAATTATTAAAGTAAGAATGCTTATTTAAAATTAATTAACATCATCACCATAATTAATATTACACATTTAGAAGGTGTATCTGGGATATGTCTTACCTATGCCTGTTTAAGCTCATTTCTAAATCACAGTGTGACTTAAAATTATTCAGGACTAGATGCTCCTGTTTCTAACTTACATAACTGTCATTCTGTCTGGGGTAGTCCCATTCTTATCAGCACATCATCTACACTTTAGAGCACTTAAGCCTGTTAGTACTTACCACATACTCTCTTTTCCATTTCTATATAGAGACTGAAGTTTTATTTCAATTTTACTGAATAATTTCATTCTTTTTTTTTTTTCCAGTGAGTTGTATGCCATTTGCTCTTGCCTGTTTTAACATTAATTGAAACAAAATTTGGATATTCCTTTCAAAATATTGTTTACTTATAGGAGCTTGTATTTGAATAAATATATATAGCACACATTAAACATGTTCTAAATTCCAGAGTGTGTCTTTTGTCTAGGTCTTTATAAATGCAGATAGCTACATATATACTATGAAAACCTTTAATCTTTTAGTAATTTATAGGAGGCATTTTGGTAATACATTGGATGTAAATTACCACTTGTAAGACTACCACTTTTTTTTTCCTGCTCCTGGGAATTGAACCCAGGGTCTCACATTTGCTAGGCAAATGTTCTACCACTAGACATACCCCTAGTACCAAGATTCCCATTTTAAACTAGACAACTCCATCAAAAATAACCAGAGAAACACCCTAAGAGAGAAACATAATAAAATTGACTTTAAAGAATAAAGTTATTTATTTTAAATTTAAATATTAGTATATTTAAAGAAAATTCATACATTTTAGATATATTTAATCCATTATGTGTTGGTCACAATAGAGTCATACTTGGAGAAATTCTGAGTAACAGTAAGTAGAACAATTAATAATGACATTGTATAATTTCAGAGGATACTAACTGTGAAATAGAATAACAAAAATATTCTTATAATATTTAACTGATATTGCTACAACTTAAAAAATATAATATAGACATTACAGATATATTTATTTTATGCTCTACTTCTCTGCATTTTACCTGAAATTTTTATGTTGAACTCATTAAATCTTCCTAAATAAGATCACTAAAATTTGACAGTTCATATGTTAAGGGAATGGGGACAAGAATGGAATAATGGAAGTTAAGGCAGAGTAGGTTGAGACCACGTTGGGAAGATAATGAAATTTTACATTAAATGGTTTAAAACAAAATCTTCGAGTTATACACTCTAGGAGACAAGAGTTCCTTTATGCAGTATTGAATTGCATGATCAGATTTTCAGCATCTGATACATAAGTGCGGAAGCAGTATGTATAGAAAATTGCTACATAGTCTAGAAATAGAGAATGAATAGTGCTATTGCAGTGAAGAAATGCCCTGAAACTGTGGCATTAAAAGTCAAAGACATCTACTTTCTTTTCAGTGGTGCACTGTCTGTACTGTGTTATACACAGAGCCTGACCTTGACTGAAAGTATAAAGAACACTTTAGCATCTTTTTGATGTTTCTGAATATGACAGGCCATGCAAAATTAAAGTGCAAACAATGAAAACTATGTAAATAATAAATAAGAGAAATCTAATATATACTAAACACTACAAGACTATAGACACTTTGCATTTATTTTCTTTTAGTTTTCACACAAAAAAATTAATGGCGTAGTAGCATTATTGCCTTTGTTTTGGTGGTTAAATAACTTAAATCATATGTATAAAAGTCAAATAACTTACTGAAGTTGCTCCCAGACATGAACTGCACATTCATATCTTGTTCTATCTGTTTCGAAAGTTCATGCTCTGTCACTTTCTGCTTAACTATACCCTTGTAATTCCCTCAACTTAAGTGGCCAAATGACAATCAAAACCATGTTTTTGATTCATGTCTTTTCAATATTGAGTACTTCAAAAAAGAGTGAAAATTGTACCTTTATTCACAAGTTCAATAATCCTATGTATATTTCTCATATTCATAATCCATGTGCATTTATGTGGTGTATGTATGCGTGTACTTTATTGTCTATGTGTCAAACCAGTCTTTGCTCTCTGATGTTACCAATTATACAGGTCCTGTTGATTAACTGATGTTTTATTTGCCTTATAATCGCTTAAAGCAAGATCATTTTCACTAAAATAAACATATTAATGCATTCAGTGAAAATTAAATAAAATGTCTTAATTTTAGCAGTTCCTATTTCATGACTTTGTTGTAATTTTTATTGTCTGTCTTTGTATTATTCCAAGTTTCTTGATCTGTATGTGTAAGTATCCAATAAGATCATTATTTCAGAGTAGTGTTAAAATTTTAATGATATAATAATTACATAACAGAATAACTAGAGTATCATAATGTCTTACATTAAATCCAAGCTATATTTTAATATATAAAGTCAGAAATTACCTATTTATCTATCAATATCAAAGTGGATTCACTTAGGTTTAAAAAAGTTTATGTATTTAGTAAATGATAGTGGTATTACCAATTTTCTACATGCCATCTAAGAAATTACAGAAGATTCAAAAAAGATTTTATATAGAACAGAATGATTGATAGAAATCCAAAAAGACACACATTATGGGGGTGAACTGGAATCATATTGTGATTTTGATTTGTATTTCATTAATGACTAATAATGTTGAGTATTTTTATGTGATTACCAAGAGTTAGTAAGTAGTATTTTGAAAAAAAGTCTATTCAAATATTTTTACATTTTTATAAGATTGCCTTTTAATTGAGTTGTGAATGTTCTTTATATATTCAAACATAGTAGGCTTTACATAATATATGATTTGCCAATATATTTCCCATTTGTAGGTTGATTTGTTTGTAATTTCTTAATAGATTCCTTAAAATACAAAATTTTAAAATTTGAATTTATATTTGTTTTCTCTTTTGTCACTTGTAATTTTGAAGTCAGATCCAATAATTCATTTTTTTCCAGATTTTATGCATTTGCACCCATATTAGTTTCTAAATTCAAAACCTAATAATAGCAGAATGATTGTGTTGGTTCCTACCATGAAAGAAGTTTTCTCTTTCTTTAAATCAACCTGAAATTTCTTTCTTCTACCTTTGGTGGACTATTATAGAGAGGACACTCTTTCCCCTTACTCTGCCAACCTCAACCTTTAAGTTCAGTATATATTTTCTATATATACTGAACTGTGAAGATATAAGGGAAAAACACATTTGACACTTCAATCTATTTTGAGTTAATTTCTTGCACATGGTATTAATTATGATTTCAACATCATTTCTGCAAATTACTAAACTCTCCAATAGGACTTATAGCATTTTATTCTATATTTCTTAGGTTATTTTTTAATTTACAAGATCATGCCACCGTCAATACAATTTTACTTCTTCCATTCTAATCTAGAAACTTTTTAGTTTTTCTTTCCTCATCAGCCTAACTAGGATTGCAAGTACACTGCTGAATAGAAGTGACAAGAATGAACATCTTCACTTTATTTCTAACTTTTGGCACAAAGTTTTCCAACTTTCAGTATTAAGTAAAATATTAGCTGTGTGTTGTTCACGAATTCTGGTTTTCAGTTTGGAAATTTCTCTTTCATTCCTAGTTTGATGAATATTTTTGTCACGCAAGGGTACTGGACTTTGTCAAATGTCTATTCTGTTACTTGTTGACATGATTATGGAGTTTTGTCTTTTCTTAGGCTATCATGCTCTAGAACATGCTTGTTTTTCTGTTGTTTTCTTTTGCTTTTTAATATGTTGAAATGATCTTGTTTCCTGGGATAAATCACACTTGGCTATGGTGCATGACTCTTTATTTAAGCTCAATTCAGTTACATAGCATCTTCTCCAGAATTTTCATATCAATTGTAATGAAGAATATTGGTGCTCTTTTCTTGTCCTTTGTTTATTTTTAGTGTCAGGGTAATACTAGCCTCATAGAATAGGGTAATGCTGGTCTCATAAAGTGAATTAGGAGGTATTCCCTCTCACTGTATTTTTGCTAGAATTTGTAAAGCATTTGCATTAATTTCTTTAAACAGACTTGTGTGTCTATTCTGTTTGTTGTTGTTGTTTTTTCTAGGTCTGTTATGATAGCTGTGTCTTTCTAAAATTTGTTCGTTTTATCTAGCTATTTAACTTATTGCCACATAATTATTCACAATATTCTTTTAAAATGTTTTTTGTTTCTGTTTTTGTGAGGCAAGAAGTGATATTATCTTTCATAACTTCAGTAATATGAATCTTCTCTGTATTTGTCTAGGTCATCTAACTGAAGTTTCGTCAGTGTTGATCTTTTCAAAGAACAAACTTTCTTTCTTGATTTTTCTCCATTTTTCCCCATGCTCTATGTTTTCATTCCTGCAGTAATCTTTATTATATCCTTTCTTTCCTTTGTATTTAATTTGCCTTCATTTTCTAGTTTCTTAAGGTTAAGGTCAGTGTAGTTATTCAAAATCATTTTTCTTATATAATGTAGGCATTTACAGCATAAATTTCCCCCTTAGCTCTGATTCAATATACTTCATAAGTTTGGTACATTTTTTTCATTTTCTCTCATCTCATATTACTTTCTAGTTACACTTGTGATTTTGTTCCGTTTTTAATATCTAATGTCAGTCTTTTCTGATTGAAAAATATGTTTTGTATGATTTCATTTTCAAAAAAATTATCAGTCCTATTTTATGACCTAACACAGTTTGTTCTAGTGAACATATGTTCTGTTGATGGTGGGTGCTTCTGATGTATGTTATATCTATGTGGTGTATAGTGTTAAGGCCTTTTTTCCTTTTTGATATTCTATTTTTCTCTCTGTCTATCTATTACTGCAAATGGCTTATGGAAATTTTCAGTAAGGGTTTTCTGATTGTGTACTCTCTCTAATTCTATCAGTTCTTGTTTTAATTATTTCGAGGCTCTGTTCTTAAGAGTATGTATTTATGTAATTCTTCTATCTCCTAATGGATTGACACTCTCATTGTTAAAAAAAAAATCTGTCTGTATCTCTAATAACATTTTTTATTCTAACACCTACTTTTTCTGATATTATTATAGCCTTCACAGATTTCTTCTGTTGGATTTGCATAGTATGTACTTTCTATACTTTGACTCTCAATCTGTTTAGGTTTTGTATATGAGTTATATCTGTTAAAACCAGTATACATTTTGAGCAATATTTTTATCAATTATTCTAATATTTGACTTTTAACTGAAATTTTAAAAATCATATAATAATCTTGAAATTATGGATAAAATAGGATGTCTACATACTATTTTGCTTGTACTATATCTTTTGCCAATTTTGGCATGTTTGATGCTTTATGGTATTCCTTGTGCTAATGGTTCTCTTTCATTTTGTTTGTTTATATTTCTTCCTGTTTCTCAGAGAGGTGAATCTAAATTTATTAATCTTCAAGTTTATTGGATGTTTCTTTTGCCAACTCAAATTAGATGCAACTCTAGTAAGTTCTTTCAATTAGTTATTGCAATTTTCAACTTCAGAATTCAAGCCTGGTTCATTTTTAATAATTTATCTCTCTTTATCAGTAAGAATTTTTGGGTGATAAATCATTCTCATATATCTCTTTGTTGCTTAGCTGTGATTTTTCTTCAACACTTTGAATTTGTTTAACCTTTCTATATCAGTGACAACATACAGAATTTGTTGGAAAAAATTATATTTTTCTTCCTAAGTCATACCTTCTTGTTTCTTTGCTTGTCTTATGCTTTTTATTTAAAACTACACTTTTAAATAATATACAATCGTGATTGTAAATATCTGATTTTCTGATATTCAAAAGAAATTTCCCTAAGATTTAATTTCATTTCTATTCATTGTTTTCATTATTCATTGAGCAACTTTCTGAACAAATTCTGTAGAGTCAATATGTTTTGCCATGTGTAGCCAATGAAGTTTCTCTTCAGTTAGTTTCATGACTTACTGATGATTAGACAGAAATTTCTGTAAGTGAATGGAAACAACAGTTTCAAATTTGATGCAGTAGTCTAAGATCCTCTGAACTTGGTTGGAACTTAAAGCTTTCTCATATTTTTCATGACATTTGAATTCCAGATTCCCAGGAACATGAATCAGTTTCAGTTTCCCCTATGGACTTCCAATTCCCTACATATTTTTTTTTTTCTTTCAAGGTTTTTGGCCAACAGTTATCCACTAGCTCAGTCACGGTGTTAAAAAATTGCCTCTGATATTTTAGATGAACACTAATGGAGAGAAGGCAGTCCATGGTGTGCAAGGATCACATTAAAAACAAAGAGCCTTGAATGCAGGACCTTCCCAGAATCCACCAGATAGTGGTTGAAAAATAATGGCTGTTCTCTGAAAATGGGGGCTTTGTAGGAACATAAACATTGCTCTCTGTAGGTTGCCTGGCTACTGATTTTCACTGTGATTGCCAGCTGATTACCAGAACTGGGGGGAGGAGAATAGAAATACACTGAGTGATCACACAAGGTTCACTCTTCTTACTGTGATCCAAACACCCCTGTATTCCTAATGAGCCTTTTTTTAATAGCTACAGTTCTGAAAAAGTTGAGTTTGGTAATTTTTGCCAGTGTTTTTGTTTCTTTGGTAAACGGTAAGTGTTTGTGTCAGGGTAACTGGTGCAAATATCCATGAGAGACACAGCTCTGAGTTCAAGCAAAGGTTTAACAGTCTGCCAAGCTGCCCCTCTGCAAGGAGCAGCAGCCTGGAGGGAGAACTTCTAAACTATAAAGTCATGTGCAATGGAGTAGTTAAAAAATGACCAGTCTTAGCCCTGTGACTGTTGTTTGAAGTCTTTGCTCTGTTTTCAGTAGTTAGGGACTCTTTCAGGGAAGGCCTACTGGGAAGGTCACACCTGGGTGGGCAAGTGCTGATTTTCAAAATGGAGTTACTTTGGCCTAAAGACCTAACTGTTTTAGAGTTCTTCGACATTTTCACCAACAGGTACTCAAAAATTTTAAATGTTTATCTGTTGCCGCTACCTAAAAATATAAACAATAGGTTTCAGCAAGGTGTTTTAGAAATTTATCTTTAGAAAAAACACCTAACTTTGAAAATCATGAACCCATTATATTTATCATCATTGAATGTTAGATAATATAATTCCAACAGTCTAGTACCAGGGTCTATTACTTGAAAATAATCTAAAATTTCAATGACAAAATGTGTCAAAAGTGTAAATCGAGTAAAATGTTACACTGAAGCTTACTAAAAAGATTGTTTAAATCATATGAACACAGGGAGAAAACAAGTGAAATTTGGAAAATAATTCCTCTCCATTCTCACTTATTCTTTTTCTGTTGATCATCATTCCTAAGGCCTTCAGGGGGGTGAATGATTAACACCACATTCCTAAGGCCTTCAGGAGGGTGAGTGTATATTCAGCCGTCTTCATTTGAACTAGATTCCTCTGTCCAAATAAAGATCCAAGGGCAAATACAGAAGTTCAAGGTCTATATCTGTATTAGGAATTTTTTTTAAGTATAGGGCACACAGTTTCCAGACCCTGTGAGGTATATGATATTTGAGGTTTTATTGTTTTTTTTTTTCTTCTTATATCAATAGCACCAAGGAGAGTGTCTCAAACAATGTAGATCAAAAATAAGAATTTCATGGGTATATTAATAGAAAATACACTTTTAGATGTTTTTCTTGATGATTGGATTTATCCAGGAGCAGCAAAAATCCCAATTCTTTCTCTCATAAATCATTCAGACAAAAAGAATGAATAAATGAATAGATAAATTGGAAGGAAAAGGGTGGGATGACCAGAAAACTAATTTGGAACAGGGAAGGGAAAGGGGAAGTCTTCTAAGTGTTACAAGTTGATTTGAAATCACCATAGGATTTTAAGAAGGAAAGTCACAAGAGTCATTTTACATTTCAAAAAAATTGCTACTATGCAGAAATGTTGTTGTTGGTGGTGGTTTTTGTTTTGTTGGTTTTTGTTTATTTATTTGTTTTCTGGTAGAGGAAAATGTAAACACAGAGACCAGTGAAGCAGTAATTTCAGTAATTTTTAAAGAATTGTTGATTTACAAAGTGGTAGTAATAATGACAATGGATAATCTGAATGTGTATCAACATAATTTGCTGATATACTAGTTAATAGGTTGATAGAGACAATGAAATAGAAATTTACGCTAATTTTTTTGTGTGCTTTCTTTTCATCTTTTTGAATTACTCAGTGGTAATTTTTTTACTTCATGGAGTTGTAGAGTACAAAGGGTTAGTGGACAGGCAAAGAACTTAATTTTTCCTACCTTAAGATAAGGTTGCTTAGTAAACACAAAAAGGAGCAGCTGTTTGGATCATTCTGTATCTGGACTTCAAAGGAAAGGCCATTGTTTTATTGAACAAGTAGTGATTCTGTAACCCACATATATTATCTTGTTAGAATGTGATATCTTCATGCAATTGTTTACATTTACAAATACTTTGTTTTCTTGGAAGTTTAAATTAAAATGCAGTGTTTTCTGATTTGGTAGTTCAAAGTATTTATGAATCCAACAACAATTTGACTTGACATTTTTGAAAAGAGCAGTGTTTCCTCTCACTCACCTCTAGTGTGTGCAAGGGAAAGGGTTCCTGATGGAGGGATGGGTTGACTGCAAAACAAAAGTTAAGAAAAAAAAAAATATATATATATAATACAAAACCAAAGCTAAGAAATATATAAATATTACTATGATATATAATATAATATACAAGCTAAGAAATATATAATATAAATATTAATGATATAATATATAATATTAATAATATAATATGTAATTAAATAATATAATATAATATATAATATATGTAATATAATATATAATATATGTAATATAATATAATGATATAGTATATAATACATATTATTAGTATATAATGTATAATATATAATATATAATACATATACATATATATATCAGAAATAAAGACAAAAAGGCAAGAATATTTTTGAAGCAAGGGCGAGTCGGTTGGGCCATCCAGGATCTGGCTCTAACAAAGGAGCCACACTTGTTTTTTTTATAGCGGTACAGATCAAAGGGGACAGGTAGGATCTTCTTTTCAAAAAACAGGCTGGGCGAATGGAAGTAAGCAGGCCATTTGGCTCTAGCGGGTCACTCCCATCTCTAATACTTGATTTAAACCTGAGCGGTGAGCTAATGCACTCAGGCGTCCTTAAACAGTTAATATGCAACTGTGAGTTCCTGAGCCAGATATTCCTGGTTAATGACTGCAAGTTGGCTGGTTCTGACAGGCGTCCTGGATGGCTCCCCGAAGGTGGGGTAAGCAGGCTGCTTGGCTTTTAGCGGGTCACTCCCATCTCTGAGGCTGTGCTTAAACATGAGCGGTGGGCTAGGACTTCAATCAGGCTTTCTCCAACCAGTGGATTCCAGCTGGGGGTTCCCAAGACCAGGCTACTCTACCTAATGACTCTAACGCCTCGGTTCACACACTGTTCTTAGATGCTTCCCGCAGTTTCTGCCTGATTTTATTACTGATTAATAGATTCATATATGGATCATGGATTTTAAGTGTGATGTTAAACAAATGCAAATAATATTAATTAAAAAAACAGAAAATATCCAGCTTATTACAAAAAGTTGAGTTTATGAGGTAATTAAATCACTTTTGGAAATGTTATTTCATAATTATTTTTCCAAATCTTTTATTTGCTATAATAAAAAAGTTTTAATTAATTTATAAAAATTTTCAAACTTTTTGGTCAAGGCTATTAATATTATGGAGAACACAAATATATTTTAAGTGGGCTATGTTTATTAAGATTTACCATATCAGAAATTGAAATTATTTTATAAAATGTTATTCTCATTACTTGTTAAATAAATAGCATATGTTTTCAGCATTGCCATATGTTTTCACTAGTACTAGTGAAAAGAGAGAAATCATTTTTTTTTTTTCTCACAGTTTCTGACAATAGAAAACAGATTTACTCTATTTTAATCTTTGGGATGTCACAAATCATAAGTCCTCTGGAAATTCTAATTTTTTCTTTTGAGAAAATGACAGAAAAAAATAAATAGTAAGACAGTAAATAATAGGACTGGAAGTGTAGTTCAGTGCTAGAATGCTTGCCTAACTTGCTCAAGGCCCTGGGTTTGATCCCCAGCAAAGCAAAAATGAAACAAAACAACAACAAATATAGTGAATAATGGCTTAATATCACTTAGTATAATTATACAAATAGTTTTGAACTTCTAAACTGCAGAGGTCTGTAGACTACATTGTGAAACCTCTGGATTATATGAACACAAATTCTCCCTTTATTATTTTTCTTGTTTCACTCACTTATCTTCCTCACCTCCATTTTCTTTGCTTTTTCACTTAGTACAGTTTTGAGATCTCACACAACGTGGGACTCATCTCGTTGTGTAAGACAAAACTTCCTAAACTTTCCTGTGAACTTTGTTAGAACTGATGTGAAATTGGTGGTTTACCATCTGTGACAAAATATTAACTTTATGGAAAAAAATTTTTTGAACACCCAGGGTCTTTAGAGTGTGTGTGTGTGTGTGTGTGTGTGTATGTGTGTGTGTGTGTGTGTGTGCAAGAAACAGAGAGAGAGGGAGAGAAAGAGACAGAGACAGAGAGACAGATCATCTCATGATTTTTATATTAATTGCATATTTTCAAAAATTACAAAAATGCCCATACCATTTATTCCATTAATGTAATATTCTAAATTGTGTTCAAGTAGAAACAAGACTTAACAACTGCTTGCATAGGTGCTCCACTGGCAATGAAATCTTTGTAATAATTATTGCAGCTCTATCTCTCTGTATCATTGTGCTTCCATCATGACTAATTTGCATCTCTCATAAAAGAGAATTTCAAGAAAGCGAGAGAGGTGCTATGCTGAGAACAACTTTAAAAACTGCAGACCCTTTAGACCACATGGAAGGAATGAAGATACATAAATATAGTACTCCTGCTAAAATGCTTTTTTTGGAACAATAAATGCATTCCTACATGATTGTTTTATTAGTTAAAACTCTGAAAGCAATGGAAATGCTATGTTTACTTCTGCATGATTTCATTTGTGAAAAATGCTGTATGAAAACACAAACTGTTCCTAGCTGCACAAAACTGCATGGTTATAAAATGCATACAACCAAATATCCACCTACTGCTTCATTTCACCATGTGTCATCTTATAAGGTTATATTTTCTTATGCTTTCACATTTGTGAATATGTATGCACTATTTTTTCCTTAAAATTCTAAGCATACCTAAGTGTTCTGATTCAATATCTCAAAGCATTGAAGAAGTAGAAAGTAGCTAGAAATATGCTATATAATACAAGTAAAAAAATTCAAAACAAAAGTTTATCTTTTTAAAATACTTTGCTGTACAATTCACTTAAATTTATATAAGGTTTTTGTGAGTATGTGTCTGTGTGTGTCTGTGTGTGTGTGTGTGTGTATGCATGTTTGAATCTTTAGGCTGGTACAACCTATTTTTTTTATATAAATACCCTCAAATAGATGACATACTCACATGAGACACACTTTCATCTTTTTTCCTAATTTTGTAATAGTTACTGAATAAATCTGATATCAATATTTTCAGTAGAGTAGCAAGAACTCTTTTCCTTCCCCCTGATTCATAATTGACTAAAACCCATCAATATTATGATTAAAATTAGTGTTCTGCATTTAAAATGAGATAAAACCAAAATACATCATTGTATTTTTTTGAAAAGTTTGTTTTCAGTAGTTTTTGCTAGTGTTTGCAGCTGGTTTTATCTGTGCACTGTCAGTAGAGAGAGGTGAAGTGAGTGAACATTCTGTACTTTCTTTTCTTGCTAGTGCATGTTCTCATTGTCCTCTCAGTTTGAATTTTTTTTTTTTGAAATATTGAATGGCCTGACACACATAATAATTATCTCATATTGATTTATGTTAATGTTTATCTTATTTTATTCTACAAAGAAAAATGACCTCCAAGCACTCCCAAATAATAAAAAAGGAAAAAAATTGAAGGTGAATAAGTAAGTTATAATAAGACTGATTCTTAACACATCTGCATTCTTTTAACATTAATTGATCATACCATAAAAGCCCATTTAACAGCACTCCCCCATACAAAAGTCCAGCACTCATGAATGTAGTACTGCAAAATTTAGCTTTCCTCACTCTTTATGTGTCACATTTTCATATTTCCTTATCACCATTATTCTGTCTGTCTCTTCTGAAAATTGCTAGGTACACAATAACTGAAAATAGTTGTTTTTTTTATCATATTGGGCACTATTTTGAATATTACCTGCCACCTAGTGAGAGAAGCCACTTTTTTATTACTAGTAGTAGTATTTCAATTATGATTTGAATTTTACATTCTGTTGCTTTTGCTGGCAGGGCATACCACAGATTTTTCTGTAAGTAATAGACACTAAATTTAACGAACGTTGGTTTTTCTTTGCTTTAGATCTTTTCAAATATCAAGTTCCTTCGCTTGAATCTAATTAATTTTGTTAAGTCCAGACAATGAAAAATTTCCCCCTTAATCCTCTTTGAACTGCTCTTATATTCTTTCAAAAATAAGCAATAAACTTCCCTAGAAGTCATTTCAGTAGTTGCAAGTCATTATATAAACAAATGGTTTCAGGCTAAAACTAATAAATGACTAGAGTCCTAATACAATGAAATAACGAATAATATTAACTTGAAATTTGAGTGAATTTAAAAATAGCATTAAAAAATGGGTGACTATGATGATATAAAAACCTCCATTTAGGGCTCAATCTTGTTAACCTATTTCTCAGGGCAAACTTTGTTTAGTAATTGCTTCTATCTGCTTAATTTATTTAATCATCCAATTAAATGGAATTTGGGTTTTAACTTTTTTGTCATTTTTAACTTACACTTATATAGGAAACAATGTTTCTTGGTGATACAAGGTCAAGTTAAAATGGTTTTTAAATCTAGACAAAAGAGTTTGGTATTTTACCAAGTGTTCACATTTATAATGGTTTTTCGGTTTTCAATGGAATGTACACAAGGACAGGCTGATACTGAAGATTCTTCAATATTAAGAATAGAAACTATTTTTTTTTTGATCTGTCACCATCATGAATGACCCTGCTTGATCTTATATGTTAAAGAAGAAAAAAGAAAAAGACAAGACTCAAACATCGTTTATGGGCAAAAGCTGAAATGCAGAGACTAGTTTTCTTAAACTTTCATTTTTTTCAGACCAGAAAGATCCTTTCATAAAGCAATGAGGACCATGCAACATGAAGTCAATATCTCAATTTTACCATATGAGAGTAATAAGTATAATTATTTTGAAACCAAATTCAGAAACCAAAAAAGTACCTGAAAAGATATGCCTATATCTCTATGCAATTTGTTTTCCTTCTACTGTTAAGAAAATACATACTCAAAGTTTGACTCAGCAAGTCAACACTGGCAGAGCTTGGTCAGTATATTTCATTCTAATTGTTTTACCTTTACAGTAGATATGTTTCTTTGTCCCATTGCCACCTTGGCAGGTCACTAGTCTCATCAGTCACTTAGGCATAACTATGCTTGTTAAGCAATCATCAGAGTAAAATCAATATTAAGCAGTATGCTCCCTGCACTGTAGAAATGAGAGTGCTATAAAGCTAAGCAATGCAAAACTTGATTTCCTGACCTTAACTTTAAAGGTTTTTCAGGGGGTGGAATGTTGCTCAGGAGTCATGCACCCTAGTTTCCCATTCTCCTTGTCTTTATTCATGGCTCCCAATTCTCTATTGTTTGACATCCACCCATATTTATTGTGCATTCCTGGTGCCTGGAATTGCAATAAGTGGCCTGAGATTTACAGTTTGTATTTGCTCCTTGCCCTTAAAAGGCACTTTAATGGGATGAACAAATACAAGCAAACAGATTACATTGCTAAGTTCATAGGGCTAGAGTAGGAAGCAAGCAAACAAACACAAAAACAAAGAAAACATTTACAAACTAAATGTAAGGATTACCTAAGAACTTTTTCCTGTAAATTCGAATTATTTTAGAAATAGAAATGTATATTTAGGACTTTGACATGAGAGAACAAGTACTAATTTTCAAAGAAACCTAAACTACTTGTTTGAAACATGCAGTATGATAAAGCAGACTTGGAAAACTAAGACGATATTTTAGGAACAATAGACAATACATTCATATTTCATTTAGCAGTAAAACACAAACAAAAAAATGTAAAAAATAAAAATCCAGTCTTGTAAAGGTTGTTTTTGAAACAACGAATTGTGTATAAAATGCAGAAAAATCAGATTTGTCAGATTCAAGAACTATATGGAACACTGCTGTCTTCTGTCTCAAATATCCTCTGTAAAGTTAAAGTACATCTCAGCCATTCATAGAGAAACTTGGTAGGAGTACAAAGTTGGAAGCAAGAAGATTGCTGGTCCTCAACTCTTCTTCAGTCACAATGATGAACTTGAACCCTTTATTTTTTAATTTACATATTGATTCATCCAGTTTTGCCATTCTGGGCATAGAACCCAGGCTCAAGCATGCTAAGTGTTCACTCCATCTCTAAGCTGTCCCTAGTCCAGGATTAATCCTGTTGATGATATTCTCCTCCTGTCTTCCCTCTATTGTTCTCTAGGTTTTCCATCACTTCATCTATTGTTGAAATCTAATGTAATATCATTATTGTAGAAAAGCAACATAAATCACATATCATAAATAAAATTTTATAAGTTTTTATAAGAGTAAATTACTATTTAGTTCACTCTTTATAAGAGTAAATTATAAGAGTAAATATGAATTATTTTTAAAATCTGTCAGTATAAGGAAGCCAGACTTGAGGATACAGGATAAATTTACCAGTTGTAAGACATTGGTATAATTGTTAAACTTTCCCCCAAATTTTATCTCATTTGTAAAGTAATCGTTTTCATAATGTCTTTCTCTTATGGTTGTTTTGATGATTAAAACAACCCATAAAAGAAAATAGAATAGCATCTAGTACAAGTTCTCAGTAAATATTAAATGATTTATGATGTTAATAACATCTCACAATAGAAATTTTGAAATTTGTGTGTCAATTCTTCGTATCTTACATTATATTATGGATGTCATAGGTGGTGTATAAGACTTACAATATGATTCCACTGTATATTTGACCATACATCAATAGTATTTTCCATGATAATATCATGATGCACAGTAGACCTGGAAGAAAATATTTCAGACATCGTGCCTACAAAAAAATCAGGCATTCCTAGGTCAAGTTTTAATCTCCAGATCATGAGTACTCTTTCTGTAATTAAAACTCCCCCTTCAAATTCAAGGATATTCAGAAGTACTTTTCATATGGCAGCTTGTAACAGTATCCTTAGGTGCATTAAAATTGATCTTTATTTTTTTTTACTTTTTATTTAATGCAAGTTTCCCTGAGCTTTCTTGGATAACTGTATAATTGATGTCTTTTCCTAGTACCTAAAAATGCACACATGAATCATTTAGACTCTTCAACATCCATACTACCACCAAGGACATACAATCCTGCCTCTTCCTGATTCACTCTGACCCAGTTCATGAATTTTTTCATGGTAATTACAATAATCCTAAAGCTCAATTCATAAAGTAGATAATTCCTTCTAAGTCATTTTGGTTTACAGATCTAAAGCACTTTTTAAAAACAATGCTATATTATCTTCATTACATAGAGATACATGCTCCTTCTTAACCTTATTTTATGTACCTTTAATATTTTTTTCTATTCAAAACTGATTCAGTGAATAGGCAAGGACACACTTCTTTGTATACAGTACCTAAAACTGCCTTTGAATACACTTTTGGAATGGTTTTGGGGAAATGCAAATATTTAAATTTCAACTTAAGTAAGTATAGTCAAATTTTGTTTTTTAGAATAGTTGTAATATTTACATTTCCATCTTTGATGTAAATTATATGATGTTTTGGCAGTCTCTGAATAGTTTCTCAATAAATTGTAATTAAAATCAGGCATAAATAATTTTGTACATGAAGAAAGATGTGATAAATATGATGGAGAGAACCATTAAAGAAAGTTTGTTAATGTCAATATTATAAATTTAGATTTTGTCTGGTAGCCTTCTAAAATAAACAGATTTTTCAGGGGATATGTTTTGTAAAGTTGATAAACATTGAAAATGAAAAAGATTCAAGTTTATTTTGTATGTAGATATATAGTCAGTCAGTGAGTGAGCTAGTAAAATCCAGAGGGGAAACTAACATAACTTGGGTAAAAGTGGGATGTGCACTGGACTTGAGTTGAATATAATGTTTGAGGCTGAATTGGTGCTTGTGATAGTGAAACTGTCTGGTCATAAAGGTTAACATTTTTTAGTATCTACCATGCATTAGGGCTATTTGGGTTTTACACAAAGGTTTATTTCCAATATTTTATGTTTCTCAGATGAGCAAACTGAGTCTCACATATGTAATAGTATTTTAAAAAGAAGGTAGAAATAGACAAAAGTTCTAGAACAGAATTTATGTGTTTATATGATATCAGATAAATACTGTTGCTGATGACAGGGATGAAGTTTGGAGCACAGGTTCAAGTCTGGATATATTGAGTTGGTTTCTGAGAGGGTATGTTTTATTGGTTATCAGAACATCTATTCAATTTTACATGGAATGAATCCCCCTAAAGGATTTAGATCTGCTTATTCAGTCTTGAGCATTCTTATTGGCGCAGAAGTAGAATCATATTTACCTTAAGAAAGATTATACTCAGTTGACAGTTTCTTATCAAAATGCTGACAACAATCACACTAGAAAGCTTTAGTGAACAAATAAAATAAGCAGCAGTGGCAGATGTACACAAATAAAATATCATATTTAAATGTATAGAATTATGGTCTCAAAATAAAGTCCTATTTATGGCATTTTGGATTTACTCATATTTTAAATTCAGAGTCTTGATCTCAATTCAAAATGCTGACTTTCAGAAAACAGATTCTCACTATATGTTCTGTCTGTCATTGGTATTGCTCTCTCCACACTGTTAACCTTTTAAAGGCAAAATGTTATTTGTTAAGGCCATTAATAAAAACAACACATTTGATTGCATCATTAAGTGCACTTAGCATGAAGAATTCACTAAAAACTGTGAATTGGGTTAATGTACAAAATTTATTCCCCTTTATATGTACATACATGAGTCTTTGATATTTTACTTGTAGGAGTAAATTTAACCATCCATTTTTATTGCAACTGACTCTAGGCAGAGAAACTTCACCTTAGTATTTCTACTTGCAAAAAAATGCATATTTGAACTTTTATATTCATTTTTCATGGATAAAATATAATTTCTACATTTACTTATAAATTCTAGGCATTCTGAAAGTTGACACACTAACATTTGCTAATCCTTAAATATTTTACTTTAACTCTCTCACTTAAATTAGGGGTCTTATTGTGTATAGAAAATGACTTAATTCCATATTTTTCATTACTTCACTGAACACATTTTTGGACCCATGCTATATTCTATGCATGGAATACCTTCCTGGATACACAACATGTAGAAGTGAATAAAACTTAATGGGTTAAATATTTAATAGAATAGATATATAAACCATGGATTATGATATATTATGATGCATTGTGAACTGAACAAAAACACAAAGTGTAATGACTGTGTCTTGGAGAAGAGAATTGAGTTGGTCAGCAGAATTGGTAAAGAAGACACAAAGCAAGATTCAATCTGAGACAGCAATGACACATTTATCAGCATTTTGTTCCTCCAATGGCCCCCTGTGACTTTAGAAAAGTGACACCAATTGGGTCAGAGTACCTGATCCACGCAAATGAATTTGACCTACAAGTTAAGTCCTTTTTGTCTCCTGTAGACTGAGAAACATGAGAACTGTGGATTGAAGGCACACGGATGCCATAATAAATGAAGGCATAAGGTACCAGCCATCAAAAAGATATATGTTAAGTCATAGAAGAAAAGGTATAAAAATTGCCCTGAAGCCAGATTCTAAAGTATTGACAGGATGTATTTGATAATGTACATATTACTAATATGGTGCTAAATAGCAGGGGAAAATATCATACAAGCAGTTAGACGGAGTCAGCTCTTAGAATGAGGGAGTGTGAGGAGATGTGTTATAAGGAACCACAACAGACAATCGAACTCGCTCAGGGAATCATAGGCCAACATGAGAAAGGAAATGAAAAAGGGTCTCCTGAACCTTAAACAAATGTGACTTAATACAGAAGTCATTAGAGGCTGCTAAGCATGTATATGGATTTTCATTATTTAAATAGAATTTGTTTTTATTTAGATTGTCAAATAGTTAAATATAATATGGGAAATTAGAACTGAAATGTGTACCCATTCAAAGAATAAACGCATTTGTTGTAACTTTGCGAATGAATGACAAATAATAAGTCATGAGTAATTGCTTTTGTCAGTTTCCTTTTAGTTTAATCTTGTATTTTTACAAAGAAAAGGTTATTTTGTTGATGCTTTGGTTTTGTTGCTTTTTGAGGATTTTTTTTTTTTTTTATCTTTTGGAAAAGAAGAAAGTGAAGGTGTCAAATTGTTGAGAGGAACTTTTCCTTGATATTAGAAGAGCACCTAGAAGAAGGTAATATGCACTTTAAACAAGCATATTTTTTTTCATATGTATATGGTATAAATGGATTTATCATAAGACAAGAGCTTCAAATTTAAAGTCAGAAGTCCTGAGCTGAAATTCAGACACAATCTTAATGGGTTATATTATTTACATTCAGTTCTCATAATTATGATCTAAGTAAGAACTATCTGGATTAAATGTGTGTGTGTGTGTGTGTGTGTTTCTTTTGTAGTATATGCTATGGTTTCTGACTCCATAGTCTGAGGGATATTTGTGTTCTGTCAATGTTTCAAAAGACCAAAATGGCTTTGAGAAACACACAAATAAATCTGTAATAATTGAGTTCAGAGACCATAACAGGTAGAAGGTCATAAATCTGGGGTACTTGGCCTTCCTGGTACCCATAAAATAGTACCATATAGATAGATTCTTGGTTATACCTCCTTATTAAGGTCATCCCTAATAATAGGATGAAGCATGGATCATAAGTTCACACAGTCAGTTGCTAGGAGTTGGAAGCCATTTTCAAGGATGTATTTAATATAATTACACTTCAATTCAATATAGTAATACAATTATTATTGTCTAAAACCTCTTTATTTTTATACAATTAAATAATTGTCGTATTATAATGCTAAATAAAAGTGAATACTAAATACTAAGTTTAATCAGAAAATATTCTCAATTGGAAAAAAATAGAATAATTTTTTCAAACAACTGTGAAACCACATTCTAATATTAATTTATAATGCTTCTATATTTTCTTCAAATATCAGTAATCTTAAATAAAATTTATTCTCATTTTACTTTAATCTCTCAAATTATTATATTCTGCTTAATTATTTTAATTTCTATTAATAATTGTGTACCGCAATGAGTCTTTATTTTTATATTGAAGAAAGAAACCAACAAAACAATGTACCCCATTTGCGTACAATGAATCAAAAAGCAGTCTGTAAAAAATTTTTTAAAAATAAACAAATAATTAAAAAAAGAAGAAAATGACTAGAAGTAGACTTAAAAAAAGAAAATATGGTATATGATAAAATGATTGTAAAAAGGAGAAAAATAGAACTCATTAAATCCCATGGGAACAATGATCTTACTATCTGGATAGCAATGAATTACATTCATTAATTGGAATTTTATTATGATCAAGAAAAAAAACTTAAAATTTCATAAAGTATAAAATTACAGTAAACAATATGATTATTTTTTCTGTGTAATTAGAATTTATTAGCTTATTCAAGGAAAGCAAAATTCTTAATCCAAAAATTAATAAAAACTATCACACAAAATTTAAAACTCAATGCAGCTTTTCCCTTTAGTTTTACAAAACGACAAAATTTCAAATGCATTAAAAAGAAATGATGGGAAAGGAAGTCTGACAAAACACTGAAGCTTGAATATTTAATATTGTTTTTACATAGAATAAAGCTTCTTTTTTTTCATCACGTAGTAGAAAGCCCTGTGGGACTGGTGAAGTGTTTTAAACTTTCTGATGTCTAGCTTCCTCTCTTACATAGTAAGTCTAATAATGTCATCGCTCTGATTCTTGTGAAGGTTAAGTGAGAGGACATGTGTAAAGTGTTTCATGTACCTTAGTTCTCTCCTTCTGAGAGGAGGAAAGCACAGTAAAGAGATGTTGTAACTTCTGTTTCTAGGTTTCTTGAAACATGGATATACATTTGCTACTCATTTAGGTTCATGTCTACTCTTGAGGTGTCCTGACTTCTAGTAAAAACCCATGTGTGATTTTTTTTCCAGTGTGAAATTGCTTCTAGGTGAAAGCTTCACCTAGCACATTGTAATCTCTAGAGAGAGGTTCAGTCAAGGACTAGGCCCCTGGCAAGCCATGCTTTTATAAGTGTCTACATTCTCAGTCCAGTTCCCTTCATCCCTCTGTCTCCTTATCTGAGGTCAAGGGCGGTCCTCTGCTGGTACCTCCCTGAGACTTCCTTATGGGGCAAGACAGGTGGGAAGAGGGTCCGGGGGGGATGGGAGAAATTCTCAATTACACTTTTCTTTATTGATTCAGTACACAGTGCTTTTTCAATGCTAGTCCTCTCCCCTTAGCTTCCAACGCCCCAAGATCCACAAACTTAGAGGACTTTGGACCTAGTCTCCATGTCTGTGCTGACTTGGTTGATGCTGACTTTCTCCTGGCGCTTCCACTGAAAAGGAGAAATAGGTGCTTTCTCTGCTTTAGATTCTGGCTTATCCCATCATGGAAAAAAATTAAAGGCTTACTCCAGAGTTTTCTCTGTCCTTGTTACTTTTTGGCTCTTGCCTTAGGATTCATAAAGTCATTAAAAGGCTGTTTTACTCTGTTTGTGCACTATACCAAATAATTAAAATGTGCAATTTCCAAACAACATAAATGTACTTAGAGTTCTAAAGGTTTCGAACTCCATATGGTCTGTAATTCCAGTTATTTGTGAAATTGAGGCAGGTGGATCTCAAGTTTGAGGCCAGTCTGGGCAACATAGTGAGACCGTGTCTAAATAAATAAGTTAATTAATTAATATAATGAGGTCTGGTAAATCCAAGATTAAGTGTTTTTAAAAGTTTATCATCTGGTAAGAGGTGCTTTATCTCTTCTTCCAATATAGTACATTGAATAATGCATATTCTTGGGAGATGAAGACATCTGCCCTACCTGACACAAGAGAGGAAAGGGAAAACTAAGTCCCATCAAGCTCTTAAGAAGGCACTAAGCCTCTGACCACCTGGAACTTATCACTACCTCCTGTCCTACCTCTTAGCACTGTTGCATTGGGGATTAAGTATCTACAATTTTGGAGGAGATATAAACATTTTAACCATAGTACACACCCTCCAATTCATCTTTCTGTTATACATCTTAGAATCACATTGTCAAACAGATATGAAAATATACAATATAAATATAATAATAGTAGAAAAGACATCATCCAGGATCAAAAGGAAATTGCTTATCTAACTAACCATTTATCCTCTATGTGTCTATCATCCAACTTTATCTACAAATACTTAATTACACAATTAATTCCTCTAACTTATAAACTTCTCTATACTTTGGGATTTTCTACATTTCAGTTATACTAGTAATCATCTTAAACCTTAAGATTGTTTATAACACTAAAACACAAATATATACCACAAACATTTTATCTGGTTGGAAAAATATCTGTATAACATTTGGAATCACAAAACTTTGGTGTGAATCAAGCTTTATCTGTACCTATAGTTTCCTACTTTCCATAATATTCCATAGCCACTGCTCTTCATCCAAAAAGTTGGGAAAATCATATTTCCTGTCTAATTTAAGAATTAAATGAAAAAAAAAATGCACATAAAGTGCCTCACCATGGAGTTGCAGAGGGTTATTTCCATGTTAGACATAAATCCACACATTTATATACTATGAAGAAAAGAATTACATGTAGTGTCAAGAACATTTTCTCTAACATTTTATTTAGTACACATTATGAACTCCAGATGCTCAGCTGACTAGAACCATGGTGGACCTAATCCTGTGTAAGACTGGAACTTCAGAGAGATGGTGCTACAAGAGTTCAAGAAAAGAAGATATTGGATTGTTCCAAACTGTGGATAATTTATAGATATCTGTAATCACTGGTTTGGAATATTAATTCCAATGAATGAAACAGGGAAACAAACATGGACATGTGATTACTGGATCAGTTAACTGTACATATGTTTCTCAAAATGTGTGCCAAGGCATCATGGAGCTTCAGAGAAAACTCAGAGTGCTACCCTAAGGCAATGAAAATGTGTGAAAGAATCACTACATTTTCCAGAAACCATTCACATTTCTGTGCTTAAATTGTTTGAAACTAATGTATTTATTATAGTTCTAAATTCCTTTTTGCCTAGGGGAAATGTGAAAAAATTTTACCAATATCCTAAGAGTGTTCTGAATCAAGAGCATTTGATGCCAAATGTGTCATAAGAAACCATATTCTTCTAGGAAGACAGTGTTTTGGGGTAGCTGGGCAACGTTAATGTTTCATTCATAGTTCAAATTGTGATTTTCTTTTATTCTCACCTCTTTTTGACTCATATTGTAACTTCCTCAGCTCTTCAAATTTTTCTCCAAGTTAGAACTAAACAGATCACATATCACTTCACTTGTAATAGAGGTCACGCTACTTGTCTGTCGTTTTTCAGATGAAAATGCCAACCTCATGAAGTTTAAGGATATTGCTATAAATTTGTTATAGAATTAAACACTGCTTGGTCAAATTTATCCTGTGATAGTGGCTTTGTTTACTGTCAGTATATTTAAAGTCACAAATCCATTCTATGAAAGTGCTTATTTTCTCTTTTCTCTTTTTGGACTTTTAAAGTCTAACTCTCATCGAAATCTGTATGTTACATTTAATTTCTTTTGAATGCGTTAACTTTTTGCCTGATTCTCTTCTCCTGTATCAGATTCATCTTTCTTCAATTCCAACTCTTATCAATATTTCCTAATAAATTTTTTCACACATTAAAATGTTTTTAAAATTTTGAATATGTAATATGTATTTTCTTAGAGGATGCATATGAAATTAGTTATTTTGTAATAATCCAATCTTTTTTATTGTATTTGTTTCCTCCATATATTATTCACTACTACAGTATGATCATAAAAATAATGAAACCCTTTATAATATTTCTTCATAAATGATTTTCTGAAATTAAAATGATATGATCATTTCTGTATTTTTTTTGTTTTCATTAGTGTATCATACTTGTACATAATATTTGGGTTTATTTTCTCATAATGATAATGCATGAAATATAATTACTTCACTTCAGTCCTCATCACTTCTCTTTGCCTCCCTTTCTCCATCCCTCAGTTCCTTCCTCTATTCTGCTTTTTAGTCAGGCTAAATTGCTGCAAAAAGACATATCAACTTCTGCATATATATTTATCTATTAAAATTATTTCTGTTAACATATTGTCTAGCTATTTCCTTGCCTTGGAAATTTTCTTTCTTCTAGTAGTTATTAGCAATGATTCTATAGTTTCCTAGATGTTAAATCCCAATATTTCCTCTATAAGATAATATTTTACTTATAAATGGATAAGCAGGATTTAGTCATCTGATTCTTGTTTTATATAACTATTATGGTATAAATATTAGGTATTCCCCAAAAGTACATGTAAAAGACATTGCAAACAATGTTCAGAGGTTAAATAATTAGATGATGAGAGTTGCAACATTAGCAGTGAATTATTCTGTTTGAATGGATTGACTGGGTGGGAACTACAGGGAGCTAGGGTATGACTGAAAGAAGTAGGTGACTGGGGTCATGCCTTTGGGTAGTATATTTTGTCCAGGCTGAGAAGAGCTCTCTCTGCTTTTTGGCTTTCATGAACTGAGCAGTTTTACTCAACCACACACTTCTGCCATGTTCTGCTTCACCTTAGATTCAGCTATGGAATTGGCTAAGCATAGACTGACTCTCAGAAACTGTGAACCAAAATAAAGTGTTCATCCTCTAAGTTGCTCTTGTCACCTATGGTGCTCACAGTGATGCAGACCTGACTAAAACAATGACACACTAAAAAAGGGAGAGGTCTAAATTGATTTTGGGTGATTTCAATGCCTTCCTTGAGTCACCACAAATTTACTGTCTGGGGCCATTCTTAGAACTTGTAAGAAAAGAATTGATAGCTCATTTCTTGTCCTCAAACATGACAGCTCACAGTCATTATCTTTTATCAATTTCTCATATCTAGCTATCATCTTGGTTCATCCCTGACTGCTTTTATTTCTCTATCCATCAGTGTTTAATCCTAAGCAATCCAGTAGTAGGCTTATATGTTCACAATAGTTTTCTTGTGAGTTTTATAAAAATGCATCACTAAAATTACTTATTCAGAAAGTGTATTATGGGGCCCAGGAACTCACCCCAAGCTATTTTGGATATATTTGAAAGACAAGCAAATATTCAAAATGTCAAGTTTTGTCAGTAATAAGATTCACAATGTGTTCTATGCTAAATAGTAGTCCAGTTTACTATGTTAATAGGTTGCTTTGTTAGTCCACTGATAAAGAATAAACCAATTACCAAAAGAAGGAAAATCACCCACAACTCTATAAGTGAATATGGTAAAGGTTGGAAACAATTGCTCTTGACTTTAATCCTGCTGCTCCCTATGTATGCTGATATTAATTTCTTGCCCATTAATTCAAGGAGATATATAAAGATAGTTTAATTCCAATTATTGATAAAACTAGCACTGCTTAGTTTTGTAATATAATTCTCAATCACTTTATGATAAAAAAATGTATTAACTAAAACTGAAGGTGGTAGGATTTTTTTGTGGTGTTCTAAAAATATTATAAATATTAGTGTTCTTTGGACATCCATATTACTTTTAATTGTTGTTTCCTTCAGCGAGTTGATCATAAAACAAACATGAATTGCATTTTAATCTTATTTATTTACTAAAATTTTAAACAAATTATATATTGCGATAAAAGTCATTTATTTATTTATTTTTGTTTGTTTGTTTTTGTTTTTGTTTTTTGGTACTGGGAATTGAATTCAGACGCACTCAACCACTGAGCCACATCCCCAGCCCTATTTTGTATTTTATTTAGAGATAAGGTCTCACTAAGTTGCTTAGTACCTAGTTTTTGCTGAGATTGGCTTTGAACTCCTGATCCTTCTGTCTCAGTGTTCCCAACCACTGGGATTACAGGTGTGTGCCACTGCGCCCAGCTCTACTTTGTTTTGACTATATAGTTAAAACTTTATAGTAATTGAGATTCACTCTTAGCTCTGCAAGCTGATATTAACAATATTACAATTAAAGGAAATAATGTAGACTTATAGACATGAACAATATCACTAAAATTATCTAATATTTAAAACCAACCACTAATTGTTGATATCAGAGACAGAGTCCCACTGAGAGTGAGTGACGAACAATGTCAGAGACCAGGCTCTGAAAGCACAGATCTAATTTTACTTAGGATTGTACAAGACACATATAGGCACATTATCTAATCAGGTTAACACGCTTGTTAAAACATAAAAGAACCAAACTATAGGTAAGCTATACATTGAGCTAATGTAAACAAACCAAGCATGCCTAAGCAATTCTGCCCAGCAACAGGTCTGAGACAAAGGACTAGGGGAAGGGCAGACTCCAGCACACAGCATGAGGGAGGCAGCATGGGCGAGCTCACATCATGGCTTGCTGGGATGCTTGATGAGTGAGGCCTTCCCTCAGTTTGTAGCTCAGACTCAGCAACTGCAAAGACCTTCATTCCATGGCAAGTCTTTACCATTACCTCAGTTTTTCTGTCCAGACTGTTTGGCTTATTTAGACCATGGTGTCAGTGACTGCTGTCAGGTAAGCTTGTTCCCTACAACTAATGATCGATGAAATGAGGGTAAAAGAGTGTCATGTCTATATCAAAGAACAAGATAAGTATATCCTTCAGTTTTCTACCACTCCAATGGAAATCCACCAATATTTAAGAGTTGGGCTATGTACTTTTTATACAAATTGATTGAAAACATTTCTAATGGCTAATATAGTTTTAAATTATTCTAATGAAAATTCTAGAAAATATTCTATCTTCAATAAGAATTGATAATGAAGATAACTGTTTTATTATACGGTAGTTTCTTATAACATTCCTCACCCATTTACACAAGAAAATGAGGAGAAAAGGGCAATTATAGTAGTGTTTTTTCTTAAATCTAATAAATTTTTATTACATTTATATGTGAAAAATATGATAGATTGTTTTCTTTGAGGGAAAACAAGGAAACTAAAGTTTGCTTAAGAGAACAAAGTCAACTAAGAGTTTTTGAATAGTAATACACACAACAATCCTTTTGTTGTCTATGAAAATGATTTTTCATGAATCTTACAAATTTTCAAGTCCTGATTTGCTTTAGAAGATATATTCAAATATATTTTCACAGAAAACACATTTTCACCATGGATAATATGAAGACATAATCATTTCACACAAATCACATGCTAAGTCCAGGAGTTTAAAATCAAGTAGTAGTTTTGTCTGAACCTGTGAAAATTTTGAGGATTTCTATGTTTCCTTTATTTTTCAGCAGGGGTGGTAATGAATTCTAGCAGGTTAAAGGAGGACCAGAATCAAATCCCTGGCAGGGTCTTTCAGGTGGTGTGCACTACTTGAAAATTCTTTTCTCTGGACCCCACCAAGTACTCAGAAGAACAATGGGGCAGAAGAACTGAGAGTTGGTTTATGGCAAGGTAGACACTGCAAGCCCAGGTCTGAGAAAGAATATGTGAATTTTAAAACAGCTCTCTCAAATACAAACCCTGCATAAATACCTGGGTTGGAACTTCCCTGCACATTTTCTTAAAAATAGCAGTGAGCTATTCTTTATTTAATAGGATAAAACATGTATGGCATTTCCACTGAGAAAGGATTAGATTTCCCATCCTTAAAGAGAATTTATTAATTTTTTTTCTAGAATTCTTATAAGATAGTGACCTGGACAATCTGATAAATAGTTCTCCAGAGACTATTAATTATCCTAAAAAGGAAGATGAAGGAGAGTGGTATTGAGAAAAAGGAAAAAAAAAAAAAAAAAAAAAAAAACACCTCACTTTCAATTCCAAGCTTATCTTTTAAAAGTAACAAATTTTAACACAAGAAAGGGAAATTTATATCCCTTAACTTATCAATTTTGCTCTCCAGCTATAACTTTTAATCTCACATCTAACAAAAGGAAAAAAGGATACCTTATAAACTCTCTGATGTCACAAGATGATCAGACTTGGGAAACTGCTAAACTTCTATAAGAATTGAATCCTCACAAGTGCAATACAGGTAATGTTGCTTTGGTCCAAGGAACATTAAATATAAATACATGTGTTTCTCAGAGTATAGATTGTGACCTACAGCTGTTACATTTCTTTATGACTGAATGCCCATCACAATTGTCTGCTGGAAATGATTTTCTCAGTTCCAGAAGCCCCACTATTCTTTATTCTGAAATGCTTATTCACTCTTATCTTTATTTCTTCATAAAATTTACCATATGATGGAAGCATTTTGCTCTACATTTAAGAGACCAAGCAACTAAATTACCCATACAGTTTTTGGTAAACTAGATTGTCAAATGACTAGTGAGAAATACACAAAATTAGAAGCCATGGTAGTCATTTTTATGACATGTATTCTAACGAGAGTGTTTTGTTCTGTGGAACCACCCCATGGGGTTGCCCTAAAAGCAGGAGATGAGAAATTCCCACAAGGAGATAGGGCCAATCGAGATTCCAGAGTAAGAAGCACCAATGCCAGGGTAATCAATCTGAAGTACTTACTAGAGGAACTTAGCTCCAGAGTGCTGCAAATTATTCTTAAGAAGAATATTGAGAGAGAAGGGATGCTCTAGTGGGTGTGTCTGGAACAAGAGGCTCAGAGTGTGGAGTTTAAGGACCAGAGCCAGTCTCTTTTGTCTCCTCTCTCAGTTCCTAAGAATATTCAAGACCTTGGCTGAGACTCTCAAGCCAGGGCATCTACTTGGGTCACAAAAGTCCAGGCATTCTATGATTTTTCTGTCACAACCCAGAATAAATGTGGGAGAAACAAGAGGGTCCTATAGAGAGAATCTGATGAAGCTACAAACTTCTCAATAAAAAAAAAAATCTACTTTCTCACACTTATGAATAATTGCCATGTCCTGTATAGCCAAACTTGTGGTTCCAGCCAGGGGTGATGGGGGAATTAGAAAAATAAAGACTCACATGCACAGAATTTGTAGATAAATAGCTGTGATCAGGTGGAATGCTTCTCTCTGAAGGAGAAGCAGATCTAAAGAGTTAGGCCAGCAAACTTTATTTACATATGTCTCATTATCAGGTTAAAGACTATGCAAGCATTATTTTCTATACTCAGAAAGTTATAAACACTTAGAAACATCTGTGCAGCTTTTCTTTGGTTCCAATCCACAGTTGCAAAGTTTTGCGCAACTCTAAAGAAAGTCCATTTTCTAAAGTTACTGTTAAGTAGGTTTAGGATTAGCAGAGTTGGTCAAACATTGTGGTTGTCTAACTTGAGAATTCCTCTATTTACAGGAGCTATGTGCCTGAGATCAAGGTCAGAACTGATAGAACTCTTGCACAGAGCTTCCTCATGCAGGGTATTGCCACAACAGTTAGGCATCCTGTGCCCTTGCACCTACACACTCCCAGGCACCAGGCAGCCACAACCACGAGGTAATCAGAGACCCCACTCTCAGTCACTGCTCTCCCATTCTCTGTCACTTCTCTCCATGGATAATTTATCTTAAAATTCCAATTTCAATATCCCTTCAAAATCCTCCAATAGAAAATATTAGCAAATAATCCTACCACAAAATTGTAGTATACACATATTCTCAAATCTATTATAAGTTCCAATATTAGAATGGAAACCAAGATTAATCTTTCTCCAATTCTTTTAATTGGTCACTTTGAAAGGAGATCCAGTTAATCATGTGCTATGCTCATAGGAGCACCATGAATGTTAATGACCATAAAATGCTTAAAGAACAGGAGGAAATATAATTCTAACCTTTCATAACTAATTAGACTGCAACTTCTCTAGAGTCCACTATGATTCTACATTTGCTCTGATTGAATTATAATTTGGAAACAAACAAAAAATTCCCAAAGCCTATAGTGTATTGATTCAACATAATTTAATAAGGGAATATGCACTTTTGAAATAGAAGTACTCAATTTCACTGCCTATTTTCTTTAATTTCACTTAAATAAGTTTTTAAACACTAGGATAAACTAATCCAACCACTTCCAACTTTCATTTTCTCATATTCTCAATATATCATATTTCTGCTCTTGCTTTCTCAATTGGGAAAATTTTAAAAAATCAAAAGAGACAACAAATTTGAATCCACAGGAAGCACTATTAAGAAGAGTGTATGCAACTAGGAAAACTAAGAACATATTCAAATTATTTTTTCAAAAAAAATTTTTAAAACTCTTCAATCTATGTCTCAAAGAAAAAATATATTTTTGTTAAGAGTTAATTAATTACATTTCTAAATCTCAAAACTGTGCTTTCATGTCTTGGGCTTTAAAAACCCTCTCTGTTTCTTTGTCTTAGGATGGGGAAAGATGGAAATACTAATGTTACTTAATTACTAGAATATAAATAAAAGAAGTAGAAATAAAAAGTTGTGTGTGTGCGTGTAAAGTTATTGCTTAATGACTGATAACTGTTCTTATTGTAAAGATTCACAAAATAGGAAAATTATTATGAAATTTTTAATGACTATTTTGTGCTTCATCATACCCCTGATGCAAACTTACATACTCATAAAACTAAAAGAAACATGATCCAACATATTTAAAACCAATTGGCATTAGATGTGCACATCTTGGATCTGGGAGTAGTGCTTGGTGGGAAATTAATCATGCATGTAGCTGCGAATTTGATCCCAGCATTGGGGAGTAAGGAAGGAGGACATGCACATATTTAGTGGAAAATACAGTTTATTTGAAATGAATAAAATTGAGTGTGTGAATTTTACTCAATAGTATAATTATTACTTATTTTCCTTTACTCCATAGACAGCTGAAAGCTACTGTGTGCTATAGTCTGTTCTAGGTACAGATATTGCACAGTGCAAAGTACTGTCCTTGCTTTCCTGAATTTAGGTAACATGTCACATGTGGCAAAGGTTGTGAGGAAAAATAAGAAGAAAAGTGAGATGGGCTGGTGTGCAGGGCAGTGTTGTTTCATATGGGGAATTCAGAAAAGACACTTTAGTCTGGTATAGACTTGAAGAAACTGGAGGAGGAATAATTTTGTAGAGTATTGCTTGCAGGGAAACAGAATTCAAAAGTCCTGAGCAGGAAGAATTGTGAGGAATGCCAAGAGAACTGTAAGTACAACAAAAAGTGACTAAGGTTCTTCATAGGTACAAAAATATTTTATGGTTTAAAATATTTAGAAGCATATTAACTACAAAAACCCAAAATCTCAAAAGTTCTTGATCAAGGCTGATATTTATACTGGATTTGATTTGGCCCCTTCAATTTTATTGTCAAGTTATTATATAAAGACGAAAAAATTTTTGTTGCTGATACTTTTCATTAAATCTCATGTCTTCTTTCAATATCCTTGAATATGTGAATTCTAACTTATTAGTTTGCAAGTAGTATAAATATATTCAATATTTCAAAGTTCTTAACATCTACTTATATCATCACAAATTCTAATGATAAGGTTCTAATTGATTTTTTCTAAGAAACAATCTTCTCATTCTTTAGTCTATTTGTAGTAAGAGAATTCCATCCAGATAAGCAGAGAATATAAGACAGTTGTAGACATTTAGAATGTTGAATTTTAACATAAAGATTTAGTTAATGATATAATTATGAAATAGCTTGTGCTGCCCAGACTTTTTTTGGAATATTTGCAAGAATAAAATTTTGTACTTTAAATTTCACTAATAGTGGTTATTATGAGGTATTTTTTATTTCCTATGCATCTATTACATTTTTATAAAATTAGTATAAATTAATCTCTAATTGATAAAATCACTCCAAGGATGAAATGAATTGATTTATGTAAATTATGAAGAATAGGTCCTGGCACATTACAAGTACTCAAAGTTTGACTATTACCCTAATTGTACTTTGGAGCATTTAAGCCAAAAGAAGTTGACAACCGCTCTAATACCACTTAAAACTTGATAATGAATCCAGAGTAGAATAGAATTGGAGAAGAATTTGTCTTGGGAGAACTATTTGAATCTCATATTTTATTTTTACTTGAACCTTATGGATTTTGAGTTATGTATACCAATAAACTCTTTTTCAAAGCAATTTTGGTTTAGATTTCTTATCATTTGCAAATTATAAAAATCACTCTATGGTACAAGGTAAAAATAACCACATTTACAATTGAGATTAAACTGGGTAAAGACAAGCTGAATAAAGAACGGTCCCTTTCACAATGGACTGGAACATTGGAAACATGATAGTAATTCTACTGTATAATTGCTCTGACATGTATCTTGAATTTATATTATTATGTACCTTTACTGCGTGGCTAATAACTGCAAAATATGAATGCCTTACAATAGCACTTATATTTTATTTCCATTATAGATTGATAGCTCTTGTGGTTTGGAATGTCCTCCAATGGCTCATGTGATGAAGGCTGTTCCCTACTGCAGCAACGTCCTGAAGTGGGACCATTGAAAAGTGATTGAATCTTGAGGGTTCTTACCCCACCAGAGAATTGGCTCTTTGATGGATTGAAAATGTGAGAATGTTAGTGGGAGGTGGTAGAAAACTATAAGTGTTGGAGCCTTTTTGGAATAAACAGGTTTCTAGGGTTACCTGACCCTTGTTCTTTTCTTTCTCTCTCTTCTGCTTCCTGGCTGCCAGGTGAACAGCTTTGCCCTATCACAACATTCTGTTATGCTGTTCAGACTAACCTTAGGCCCAAAACGATGAGTGGTTCCTGAGCTGAAACTAATGAAACTGTGAGCCAAGGTAGATCTTTTCTCCTCTTAGTCATTTTTCTCAGATATTTGTCATAGTGATGAAAAGCTGACTAACACAGTTGGCTGAAAAGATACATCTCAGTTTATTTCAGATTGTCTCTATTATCACATCTCAGGCTGGAGGAATTCCCTATGAGGAATATGCCTTTGAAGGGGAACAAGGAATGAGAAAAGAATCTGGAACAATCCAATACAACAATGCAATTTCAAATAGTTTCTGTTGTGACCCATACCATAATTTGATATATTTCATAGTGTCTCAAATCTCATGGGCTAAACCAAATCACAGTACAGAGACACTGTCAACGGGCTAGGCAAGTATAATTGTTAATCAAAAGCACAGACAAGACATTGACAATGTTTGTATGCAGCAGGATCTAAAGGATGATAGAGATTGAATAATAACAATAATACAATCTACCTGGACCATCGAGGAACTTGTTAAAAAATAAATACAATTTCAAGGTATATTTGTTTTCTTTCAGTTTTAATGACGTTATTTTTAAATGTTATGTTAGACTTAACATATCTTATTTAATATAATATTGGTTAGACTGAAAACCTTTTAGACCCACTACCTACAATCTAAAATGGATAAAACAATGATTTTCTAGACTGAAATTATTTTGAACTATAGTTGAGAAGTGCCAAGTTGGAGACAAATAAGACCTAGAATTCCCTTGGCGATTCTTTTCCCTTTGTTTCATTTGAGAATTTTGATTGTTTTTTAAACAATTGATTTGCTTTTAATGTAGTTCCTAAGTTGTAAAGGGAACATTTTTCTCTGTTTGGAAGAGGGAACTATGGGTCAAGGCATTGTTATTACATTATATGAATGAAATAATTTACTCAGTATTGTAACCTCATTAAGAAGGCACTACTAGCATCCTTCTTGTGTGAATACAGAAAATCAGTACAAATAGCTTCAGTGACTTGCAGTTACTGTGCACAGCTAGTAAATTCTTGAGCTGGTCATCAAGTCTAGTGGACTGGATTTTAACCTAAGTGATCTAAATTCTTAACTTCTGAACATACTCTGCCTTTTACCATGAACGGAGTAATAGCAACTTGTTAAGATATTTCTGAAATTCTCAGGTGTATTCTAAATTGAAATACCTTTTCTTTATAAGACATTTTGGAATGGCAATGGCAAAAGTTAAGGATGCAAGGACATGCTTTACAAATTCACAAAAGGTTAAATGCATTTTTGGCATATGATGTTTTCAATTTGTAATGGATTTATTGAATTTTCGCTCCTTGAAAATTTAGGGAGAATCTGTACTGTCAATGTAGAATTCAAGTGCAAATATGCTATCATTCAAAAGTGAAGATGAAATAAAAAGACACTCATTAGAAAAAATCATAAAAGTATGAGAAGTAACAGATACTTCCTGAAGGAACTAGAACTTATTTTTCAGAAAAAGAAAAAGAAGACCAAGGAATATTAACCCCCAAAACAAAGGAAATACAGCGCTGTAATACCAAAAAAAGACATTACTTCACATAATTATTCATATGAAGAAGGGTTAAGCATTGAAATCATATATACAAATTTATCTATGTAAACCAACTTAAAGCCATGTAAGACAAAATTGTTAATTTCCCTTGTTTAGAGATGGAAGCATGGCAGAGCTATGAATAAAATCTATTTAAATTGGGTATTTATTTTGACATGGAAATTTGTTTCTTATAAATTGTGTTCAATCTTTTAAGGTTTCAATACAAAATAGAGAAATAAAAATTGAATTATTCACACAGAAAAAAATCACAAACTCATTCACTCTAAAGAAATACAGAAAATGTTAAAAATAAGAAGTAAAGGAAATAATCCCCACATAATTAAAACCTTCAGAACACCCAGAATTAGAGCAGTAAGTTTGCATAAATTGACATAAAATGACCACTAACTGTAACTGTGTAAATACTTACTTTAGTATTTTTTAATTCAGCAAAAATAATTCTTCTAAAACAAAATGATTTTGAAAGTATCAAAGAAGAGAACATGATGTCAAGTAGAAATATCAAACAAAATAAATTGTAAAATGAAAATGTATTACAGCATCTAAATAGTGATATTATTTAATCATAGAAGAAAAAATTGAATAATACCATAGATATTTATATAGTTTATGAAACCTCTACACTATTGTATTAAGAAGGATATGGGGGGAGGAGAAAGAGGGAGAATATGTATCATTTAAACAATAGAATACTGTGCATGCTTTTCCAAAACCCATAACTTGCAAATTAAAAAATGATAATAATGATTTATGAGTATGGTTCTCTTAACATATTAAAATAACACTAGAAAACAAAGACAAAATGATTTAAATAAATCTATATGCTTTCAAGAATTAGAAAACAGAATTCTAACTAATCTATGGTCAGAGGTAATAATATTGTAAAATATAGCTGAATAGCATATAGTGGAGGGAGATTTATAACTTCAACATACAATCTTTAGTTACATATTTTATAAAACACAGAAAATCCACTCCTGTTTAAAATAAGTAGAAAAGCACAAAAAAAAAAAAACATAAAAACATTAAATAGCATGAGAGGGGGTAGTAAAGATAAGAGTAAGAAATAGTGGTAATGATGGAAAAATTTTAAAAATAACTTTTGCAAAAATTAATTCCAAGCAAAAACCTGGTCAAAACAATTTTGAGTAAAATGTGCAAAGTTGGAAACATTTTATTACCTGAGTTCAAAAGAAAATACATAGTTAAGATGATCAACACAGTAGAGGACACAGAACAATGGAAATCAAAACAGACACATTGGCCAATCAAGAGAACAGAAAGAGCAAAAATTATCCCACATATTTGCAGCCAACTGATTTCTTACAGAGGCACCAGGAACATAAAGTAGTAAAAGTGCAGTTTCTTCAAAAAATAGCAATGGGAAAACTGGATGTATGTACACAGAAAAGTGAAAAGAAATTCATATCACTCACCATATATAAAAATCAACTAGAAATGAAATAAAGACTTCAGTCTTTGACCTGAAATTATGAAAGCACTGGAAGACAACTTAGAACTCTTCAAAACATTGATCTGGGAAAAATTTTGGGTATGACTTTAAAAGCTTGAATGAATAGGCAATGAATAAGCAAAAATTGATGATTGAGAAGCATTTCAAACTGAGATGTTTCTGCACAGCAAAGAAAACAATCGTCAGAGTGAAGAGACAACCCACAAAGTGGGAGAACAATTACAAATTATTCCTGTGACTAGTTGACTAGGTGTAAATGTCCAGAATACATAAGAAACTCAAAAAAATGAATACCCTACAAAAATCTAATTAAAAAGGGACAAATGACATTTCTCAAAAGAAGATATACAAGTAGCCAATGAGTTCATGACAAAAATCATCAGGGTGAAGCAAAACAAAATCACAAAGTGACAGTATCATTTCTGCTGTTAGAGTAGCTATTCTTTGCTTTCAAGGTCCCCAGTCAGCTACCCTCAGGTTTCAGTTATAAATAAAGAGTGCAAATCAGTTGGGCTTTACTTTCCCTATCTAACCTCTCTCTTATCCAAGGGATTTTGAAAAGCTCATTCCTACTTTTCAGATGTCTATTTCTGATGTTTATTCATTTTAACTTCTGGAAACAGGAAATGATATCTTTGCTATTTCTGAGAAAGATGGGGCATTAACTTTTATTTATTCTAGTTTAATATAAAACTGTTTATGTGTTCCCTTAGATAAATAGGGTTTACCAACTGTTGACTTTGAATTTTTAAAAATAATGGAACCTGCACAATCTCTATGGTGAAGCTGTTAAAATAACTTGGAGCAGTCAGTAGAGCTATCATCAGTTTTTAGGATCAATGAGATTTAATGGTTAAAAAAAGGAAACTATCAGTGATTTATCAAATGTTAGGGAAACAGACAAGAATGAATTTGGATGAATCAGCAAGTTTCTCACAAACTATTCATGCCCAAACTAAAAATGACCAAAATCAAATAAAAGTAGCCAGGAACACAGTTCAGGGAATTTGACTATAACATCTGACATGATGATTTAGTGAGCAGGTTTTATGCATTTGGGAGAAAAAATGTCAGAATGCCCTAAACCTCATTCCATAAATAATACACAGAGAAAAGGCAAATGTTATATTGCTAAAATAATTTTATTCTCCATTGTTTCTGAAAGCAGCCAAGTTAGAAATTATCTTGTACACATCAGTGTGAGAAATGTGTGAGAGACATGAAGGTATTTGGATAAGTACATTTTAAAACTTGATTTTTCAGGTGATAAAATTTGCATACCCTAAAGTTTGTCACTTTAGCCATATTTAATTACATAGCTCAATGGTGTTAAGTACATTAATTGTGATGTACAATCATCACCATCATTCCTGATAACTTCTCATGTTATGAGAAGTTCTACCCTCATTAAACACTACTCCAATTTCTCTACACCCTCTCTCATTAATTTCTATTTCTATGGTTTTGCCTGTTCTAAGTTCTGCACATAAGTGAAATCACGTATCAGAATTTTCTTCCTTTTTAAGGGTGAATAATAACCCACTATGTGTATATCTAAGGAGATTCTCTTGTAAAAGTAAATGGTTGAACACTATGTTTTTATCCACTCTGGCAAGTTTTGTATTTTGATTGAAGAATTGAGGTCATTTATATTTACATTTACATTTAGAATAATTATTGGTAAGGAGTGCATTAATTTTGTCAGTTTTCTATTTGTTTTCTATATGCCTTGCAGCTTTTTTGTTTGTTTGTTTGGTTGGTTGGTTGACTGGTTTTGGTCTATCATTCCCTGCATTGCTGTTTTCTCTTTTATGTTTAGTTGTGATTTGAAAGGAAATTTTAAGCACCTTTCTAATTTCTTTTGGGGCATATATTGTAACTAATTTCTCTGTGGTAGGCATAGAGATTACATTTAACCTCCTAAGTTATCTTAAAAGCTAACTGTAAAGTTAAAACCTTAAAGTTAACATCCTAAGTACTAATTGCATTTATATTACATTAACTTCAATAACACACAAAAACCCTTCTCCCTCATGTTGACACACTCTCTTTCAGTTATTGATGTCACAAATTCACATTTTTATACCTTGTGTGCTCAAAACCTTATACTAAGACTGTTTTATTGCATTATTTTTGTCACAATAAAGTCAAGCCATAAAATTCATAATCTGAAATTTAAAAGGAAAATTGTTGCTCAAGAATTGTGTATGTGTATGAGCAGACAGACATGTACATACTCTTACTGAAACTAGAAATTACCAATGCAATGGTTCTGTTTTTGCTAATACCTCATACTTTTGAAACTGCATTCAAAATATCTGTTTAATTAAATTTCACTTAACAAAAGTCTACTAATTTTTAAACATTAATATAAATAGGATGTAATATTGGGAGTGTCAGTATATATATAACTATCAAAACTCAAACATTATTTATTCTGGGAATGAACAACTGCTTAAAATAATTTTAAGTCAAGTAATATTTGGGAATATTAAAGTTAATAAATTGGAATCTGTTTTCAACATGAAGAGTACCATTTCTCTTCACTATCTTATGTTGATAAATTTACTGTGAAAAAACTACAATTGGTGCTCTGGCCTACAAGCAGCTTCAGGGACCAGGACAGGGCAGTCAGAGACCTCCCCAAGCAGCCTGGACCCCTGCGGTGGGAGGCACCTTTCAGGGCTAGCTTCTCGGAACAGACCGCCCAGTGAGAGCATTTCTACATAGAGACAGCCACAAGTCCCCGAACCAACGGAGAGCTTCGATACGCCAGCAGCCTCTGGGATCAGGACAGGGCAGCCAGAGACTTCCCCAGGCGGCTCTGCCCACTCCGGCCGCCGGCTCTTACCATGGGGCGATCCAAGATGGTGGCCTAGAGGGTGATTGCATCTCCAGTCGCTTCAGAACCCAGAAATCAAGAAGGGGAGGCATTGAGAGACTTGGACAAAAATAGAGTCACGGGGTGAGTCTCCCCCACTGGGCGAAACTTGGCCTGGGCGGCAGGCACAGATAGGGGTGGCTTATCAGAGCAGGGCAGGGCAGCTAGAGTCTGCCCCAGTAGCCTTTCACACTCTGGCGGTGGGCTCCCCCCACATGGCCAGCTGCACGGTGCAGGCCCCCAGTGAGAGTCTTTCCACACAGAGCCAGCTCCAAGCCCTGGAACCAGTAGGGGGCTAGGGGCAGCTTTCTTCGGAAGCACTGTATTATCAAGTTCCTCCAAGACCTCAGGCTACTGAAGGCTGGGAGGTGATACACTGGAAATCTACCAGGACACTATAAGCCAATAGAGGAAATCTGCAATATCTCAGAGTCCCACTGACATCTGACCAATATGAGAAAACATGGGAAGAAAATGTCCCAAACAAACCTAGATACTACATTAATAAAACCCAATGACAGCACAGCAGAAGGAATGTCAGAAAGGGAGTTCAGAATGTACATAATTAAAACGATCAGAGAAGCAAATGAGGAGATGAAAGAGCAAATGCAGGCATTGAAGGAGGAGATGAAAGAGCAAATGCAGGCATTAAATGATCGCACCAATCAACAGTTAAAAGACCAAATACGGGAAGCAAGAGATCATTTCAATAAAGAGTTAGAGATACTGAAAAAAAAATAAACTGAAATCCTTGAAATGAAGGAAACAATAAACCAAGTTAAAAACTCCATAGAAAGCATAACCAATAGGATAGAACACCTGAAAGACAGAACCTCAGACATTGAAGACAAAATATTTAATCTTGAAAACAAAGTTGGCCAAACAGAGAAGATGGTAAGAAATCATGAACAGAATCTACAAGAATTATGGGATATCATGAAAAGGCCAAATTTAAGAATTATTGGGATTGAGGAAGGCTTAGAGAAACAAACCAAAGGAATGAACAATCTATTCAATGAAATAATATCAGAAAATTTCCCAAATCTGAAGAATGAAATGGAAAACCAAGTACAAGAGGCTTATAGAACTCCAAACATACAAAATTACAACAGACCCACACCAAGGCACATTATTATGAAAATACCTAACATACAAAACAAAGACAGAATTTTAAAGGCTGTGAGAGAAAAGAATCAAATTACATTCAGAGGGAAACCAATAAGAATATCAGCAGATTTTTCAATCCAGACCCTAAAAGCTAGAAGGGCCTGGAACAACATTCACCAAGCCCTGAAAGAAAACGGATGCCAACCAAGAATCTTATACCCAGCAAAACTTACCTTCAGATTTGATGATGAAATAAGATCCTTCCATGATAATCAAAAGCTAAAGGAATTTACAAAAAGAAAGCCAGCATTACAGAACATTCTCAGCAAAATATTCCATGAGGAAGAGATGAAAAACAACGATGCAAATCAGCAACAGGAGGTGCTAGCCTAAAGGAATAGCCAAATAAAGGAGAAAGCAAATCATGTCAAAAAACAAATATGAGTCAAATGACTGGGAATACAAATCATATCACAATAATAACCCTGAATGTTAATGGCCTGAACTCATCAATCAAAAGACATAGACTGGCAGATTGGATTAAAAAGAAAAATCCAACAATATGCTGCCTGCAAGAGACTCATCTCATAGAAAGAGATACCCATAGACTAAAGGTGAAAGGATGGGAAAAACATACCATGCACACAGACACAGCAAAAAAGCAGGAGGATCCATCCTCATTTCAGATAATGTGGACTTCAAGCCAAAACTAGTCAGAAGGGATAAAGAAGGACATTACATGCTGTTTAAGGGAAGCATAAATCAGCAAGACATAACAATCATAAATATCTATGCCCCGAACATTGGCTCATCCACGTACGTCAAACAAATCCTTCTCAATTCCAGAAATCAAATAGACCACAACACAATAATACTAGACATTTTTAACACACCTCTCTCACCACTGGATAGATTGTCCAAACAAAAATTGAATAAAGAAACCATAGATCTCAATAACATAATCAACAATTTAGACTTAATGGACATATATAGAATATACCATCCAACAAAGAACGAATAAACTTTCTTCTCAGCAGCACATGGATCCTTCTCTAAAATAGACCATATTTTATGCCACAAAGATACTGTTAGCAAATAGAAGAAGATAGAGATACTACTTTGTACTCTATCAATTCATAATGGATTGAAATTAGAAATAAATGACAGAATAAAAAACAGAAACTTCTCCAATACCTGGAGATTAAATAATACACTATTATATGATGAATGGATAACAGAACATCAGGAGGGAAATAAAAAAAATTCTTAGAAGTAAACGAGAACAAAGACACATCATATCAAAATCTCTGGGACACTATGAAAGCAGTACTTAGAGGAAGATTTATTTCATGGGACGCATTCAAAAAAAGAAGTAGAAATCAATAAATAAACGACTTAACACTATAGCTCAAAGCGCTAGAAAAAGAAGAGCAGACCAATACAAAAAGTAGTATAAGACAGGAAATAGTTAAAATCAGAGCCGAAATCAACGAAATCGAAACAAAAGAAACAATTGGAAAAATTAACAAAATAAAGAGTTGGTTCTTTGAAAAACTAAACAAAATTGATAAACCCTTAGCCACACTAACAAAGAGAAAGAGGGAGAAAACTCAAATTACTAAAATTCGGAATGTACAAGGAAATATCTCAACAGACACGACTGAAATACAAAACATAATTAGAAGCTATTTTGAAAATCTATACTCCAACAAAACAGAAAACCTCGAAGAAATCAAAAAATTTCTAGAGACCTATGAATTACCTAAACTGAACGAGGAGGACATACACAACTTAAATAAACCAATTTCAAGCAATGAAATAGAAGAGGTCATCAAAAGCCTACCAACAAAGAAAAGTCCAGGACCATATGGGTTCTCAGCCGAGTTCTACAAAACCTTTAAAGAAGAACTCATCCAATAGTCCTCAAAGTATTCCATGAAATAGAAGAGGAGGGAACCCACCCAAACTCGTTCTATGAAACCAATATCACCCTGATAGATAAACTAGACAGAGACACATCGAGGAAAGAAAATTTCAGACCAATATCCTTAATGAACATCGACGCAAAAATTCTCAACAAAATTTTAGCAAATCGCATACAAATATATATTAAAAAGATAGTGCACCACGATCAAGTGGGTTTTATCCCAGGGATGCAAGGTTGGTTCAACATTCGGAAATCAATAAATGTCATTCACCATATCAACAGACTTAAAGTTAAGAATCACATGATTTTTTCAATAGATGCAGAAAAAGCATTCGATAAAATACAGCATCCCTTCATGCTCAAAACACTAGAAAAAATTGGGGTAGTGGGAACATTCCTTAACATTATAAAGGCCATCTATGCTAAGCCCATGGCTAATATCATTCTAAATGGTGAAAAACTGAAAGTGTTCCCCCTAAAAACTGGAACAAGGCAGGGATGCCCTCTTTCACCACTTCTATTCAACATCGTCCTTGAGACTCTAGACAGAGCAATCAGACAAACCAAAGAAATTAAAGGGATACGAATAGGAAAAGAAGAACTCAAACTATCCCTGTTCGCTGATGACATGATTATATATTTAGAGGAACCTGGAAATTCCACCAGAAAACTTTTAGAACTCATAAGTGAATTCAGTAAAGTAGCAGGTTACAAGATCAATGCTCATAAATCCAATGCATTTTTATACATAAGTGATGAATCTTCAGAAAGAGAAATTAGGAAAACTACCCCATTCACAATAGCATCGAAAAAAATAAAATACTTGGGAATCAATCTCACAAAAGAGGTGAAAGACCTCTACAATGAGAACTACAGAACACTAAAGAAAGAAATTCAAGAAAACCTTAGAAGATGGAAAGATCTCCCATGTTCCTGGATAGGCAGAATTAATATTGTCAAAATGGCCATAGTACCTAAAGTGCTATACAGATTCAATGCAATTCCAATTAAAATCCCAATGATGTACCTTGCAGAAATAGAGCAAGCAATTATGAAATTCATCTGGAAGAATAAAAAACCTAGAATAGCTAAAGCAATCCTCAGTAGCAAGAGCGAAGCAGGGGGTATTGCAATACCAGATCTTCAACTCTACTACAAAGCAATAGTAACAAAAACGGCATGGTATTGGTACCAAAATAGACAGGTAGATCAATGGTACAGAATAGAGGACATGGACACAAACCCAAATAAATACAATTTTCTCATACTAGACAAAGGTGCCAAAAATATGCAATGGAGAAAAGATAGCCTCTTCAACAAATGGTGCTGGGAAAACTGGAAAACCATATTCAACAGAATGAAATTAAACCCCTATCTCTCACCCTACACAAAACTCAACTCAAAATGGATCAAGGACCTCGGAATCAGACCAGAGACCCTGCATCTTATAGAAGAAAAAGTAGGTCCAAACCTTCAACTTGTTGGCTTAGGATCAGACTTCCTTAACAGGACTCCCATAGCACAAGAAATAAAAGCAAGAATCAACAACTGGGATAGATTCAAACTAAAAAGCTTTCTCTCAGCAAAGGAAACTATGAGAAATGTGAAGAGAGAGCCTACAGAGTGGGAGAATATCTTTGCCAACCATACTTCAGATAGAGCGCTAATTTCCAGAATCTATAAAGAACTCAAAAAACTCTACACGAAGAATACAAATAATCCAATCAACAAATGGGCTAAGGAAATGAACAGACACTTCACAGAAGAAGATGTACAAGCAATCAACAGAAATATGAAAAAATGTTCAACATCCCTAGTAATAAGGAAAATGCAAATCAAAACTACCCTAAGATTTCATCTCACCCCAATTAGAATGGCGATTATCAAGAACACAAGCAACAATAGGTGTTGGCGAGGATGTGGTGAAAAAGGAACACTCATACATTGCTGGTGGGGTTGCAAATTAGTGCAGCCACTCTGGAAAGCAGTATGCAGATTCCTCAGAAAGCTTGGAATGGAACCACCTTTGACCCAGCTATCCCACTCCTTGGCCTATACTCAAAGGACTTAAAATCAGCATACTACAGAGATACAGCCACATCAATGTTCATTGCTGCTCAATTCACCATAGCCAGATTTTGGAACCAACCTAGATGCCCTTCAGTTGATGAATGGATAAAGAAACTGTGGCATATATATACAATGGAATATTACTCCACAATTAAGAATGATAAAATTATGGCATTTGCAGGCAAATGGATGAAATTGGAGAATATCATGCTAAGTGAGATAAGCCAATCTCAAAAAACTAAAGGACGAATGATCTCGCTGATAATCGGATGAGGACATATAATGGGGGGTGGGAGGGGTCAGCATCAGTTTAGTGTTAGGTTTAGGGTTAGGGATAAGGAGTGTGATAAGAATGAAGGAACGAAGGACTGTATAGAGGGAAAAAAGGGATGGGAGGGGTGGGGGGAAGGGAAAAAATAGTGAATCAAATATCATAGCCCTATGTAAACGTATGATTACACAAATTGTATGCCTTGACTCCATGTACAAATAGAGAAACAACATGTATCCCATTTGTATACAATAATAAAAAAAACAAAACTACAATTGTATCATAACTTCTACTATTTTTATTCTTTATTAGATAGTTATCAATATTTTCTGTGATTGTTATTTACTTTAAACATCAAAACTCATGAAAGGAAATGTCTGCAAATATTCTACACTCTTGACAAAATGGTGCTGCATTTCTCATAACCTCCAGTGCCTAGAGGCATGGAGAAGAACAATTTCACTGACATTTTTCATGAAAAACAACATCTTAAATCAAAAGAAGAAGAAGGAAGGAAAATCTGGCAAAGTTCCTTACAATTGCAGAATTAAAGTGAAAATCTCAGTGCACTTCTTCAATATGAGCATTTAATTTGAACATCATGTGAAAGAAGCTACAGAGTATGTTTGCTATTTCAATTCCATTTGCAATCTTGACAAGTTTTAGACTGACAGATATGTAGAATTAGCAAGAGGCACCTAGCAACAAAGACCAAGGTATTTACTGTTGTATAGGTTTTCTAAATAACATACAGGAGCCAAATACTTTTCTTTGCAACACATGTCTTATAATACTTTAAAAAAAGAAAAGAAACTAGAGCACTTACTACTCATTTAATGGAGATAAAAGATTCTCAACATATCTAACTTAATAATTCTTGAAACATTTTTAATTTCCTGGGCCTACCTATTAATATATAGTATAAAATAATTGGTGACCATTAACTTCAGAAATAAATGTCTCCAGTAGAAATAATTATTACTTTTCTTCCACTCAATCACCAAACAAATGGCTGCTATGGATCATGAAGAAAGATAATTTCCTGTTTGAAAAGAGTCTTAGAATTTCTTTCACTTTGTATCACTGTCCATAATGCTACTAGGACCTTTTTCTTTCATGTCCACAATTGAATTATCAGATTTTGGTACTATTTTAAATATATTATCTTGATGTGATACTCCTCCTGGGGCAACTGACAGAGATAAAATTCAGCCTACAAGTGATATCTTTTTAAAATGTTGCACAATTTTTTTAACAGATATGAACACATACTGTTGCTAAGAACATTAATATTGCTATTGCTGGTCCTGTTCCTCCTTCTCTGCCACCATTACTGCTATTATGACTATTGTTAATGTTATTTAATTTCTTGAGTGAAGGCTGGTGATTGATGGAACAAACATTATTTTGTTTGCTTTGCCTTTGATTTTGTGTTTGTCTCTTTTTTCTTTTGTTTTTACTGTTTTATAGGTAACAATGTAAATGTATCTAGCAACATTTATTTTTAATTTCCTCCTTCTCCCTCAGAATAACCAGTGGTTGGGAAACAGTGTATGTCTTTGTTAGTATGTTTCAGCAAATATCTAAAGCAAATGAAATCTCTCTGCCATGAACAAATAATGACAAAAGAAAAAAAATATTAAGAGAAACAATGCATTCCCTTCTCACATATTTGCCTTTTGCAAAATCTTCCAACATCCTCAATCCTCCCCTGACCTTATCTCCCTCCCTTCTTCTATCTTTCTGTCTCTGACTCACTCAGTGGCTAGATAAATATTTTTTCAAAACCAACTGAAAGTTACATGCACGTGTCTTATAAACTGATTTAATTAATGCCCTAACTTAAATAAACACTCTGGAGGCTATATGGATATTAACTATCTACCAGTTAGTGCCTCCCTTAATATAGTTAATTGAAAACTTTTCCACATCTAGGGTCTGTCTTGAAATATCTGTGAGATAATGTGTGTTATTTTCCTCAATCCCTCCCTCTCGCTCCTTCTCTCTTCCTCTTTCCCTGTCTCTTAGTTTACAATCTCTATGTCACTTCCAGTAGCTAGGTTTCCCAGAACTTTATACTGTTCTCTTCTGTGCCACATATATACCAATTACACTTAGGAGACTTCTGTAAAATTCACTCATGTCAAAGAATGAAAAATAAATGCAAAATAATATGGTACCTCCCCAAAGAGAGAATTACCATTTCAATTGGGATACAATTCTCAAGTTATACATGTCTCTGGTTTTTATATTTCAGAAACATAGCCCCTTAAAATATGTATAAGCTCTTCAGAGAATTATTAAGCCCCTTTCTTGTTATTTCATTTCTTTTATTTTTTGACAGGATTTATCAAACTAAGCAAATAATAAATATTGGATAAAGATTAAATCATGCATGAAAAACAATGAAGTTCTATGTTTTTACTGCACATTTTTTATAATCGACAACAAGATCAATAAAATTATATTTGCTGAATGTTGTCCTGAGGAAGGGTCCACTATGTCATAGAGGCACAAATGAGATGCAGGTGACAAAATTTTGATTTGCAAAAAATATTTTAGGATATTATATCTAGGAAAAGTTATGAAAAGCATAAGACTAGTTGTCAGCAATTATAAATGTAAAGGGATTTTTTAAGACAAAGGAAGCAGAATGCTTCCTTGGAAGTCTTGGAGTCAATGATGGAGGAGAAAAGTCTGAGGCATTCTGAGTTTATTATGAATAATGGAGAGATACACATGCCCTGCATATACCAGACCAGCCCAATCATTAGTATTCAAAATATTGATTTTAAATTGTAATGTTACAGAAAGTACAGTTGAATGCAAAATAAATATAGCAAAGTTTTGCCCCAATTAACTAAGAAAGAAAAATCATAGGCCAAAATAAAGGATTTTGATATGGTTCTTTGATAGAGGATGATTAAAATTATTGTATATTGAATGGGGCAATAGCTTAGTGGTAGAGTGTTTTCCTAGCACACACAACATCCTGGGTTTAATCCTTGCTACTACTACTATACAAACACACAGACTCACACAATTGTCAGGTATTCCCTATATTCCCCAGTGCAGATAGTTTGAGGTAAAAGTTCAAGTGCAACCACTGAATGAGGGTACAATATTATGGGGTGCTTCGATTTCACAATGGAGTTTTTTATTTTCTCTGGCATCATGTCAAAATGGATTTGCTTAAGCACACATCAAAATGGACAGCTCTAGTCATACAACCACTTGGTGTGCCCTGGCCAGGGACATTTTCATTACTATAACCTTGCAACTCTCATCAATGCCGTCCTTATTGCTCTATTGAAGGAAATACTATCTAGGCTATTCTGGGATGATATACTTGTGGTGCATTTTTTTGTCATCAAGTATTAAATTCATTTTACCTCCTCATACTCTCTGAATCATCTGATTTTATCCTCACTACTATGTCAAGAAACAAGAGTCTTTATTTCTAATTAATTGTGATTAAGTGTGAGATTCAAATAAATATTTATGTTATCAATATATTTTAGGAATCCTTATCATATATCCAAGTGTCCAAAAGTAATTTATTGTATTATTAAGCCATATTTTCTACCTCTTAGATAAATATAATGTTGTTTTCTCTTAACCATGGTGAATGTTTCCCAAGACCGTAACAGGTGCCTGAAACAACTATTTATATTGAATCTTTAATACTATGCTTGTTCCTACACATAAATGCATATATACATGTAATAATCATGTTTAAATTAGTCATAGTAAGAGATTACAACTGTTCTGGATTGGATATAAGTTGTACCCAGAAAGCTCATGTTAGACAATATACAAATGCTCAGAGAAAAAATGATTACATTATGAATGCTTCAACCTAATTAGTGGATTAATCTGTTTGATTGATTAGTAATTTGAAAGGATCACTGTCCTGGATGGAAACTAGACTGGTGGTGTATGGCTAGCGGAAGGAAGTCACTAGGGTCACGGCCTTTGGGATTATACATATTGTCACTGACTCTCCTTGTTCTCTCTCTCCTTTTCTTCTTCCTGGAGACCATGAATGGAGCTCCTCTGCTATGCCCTTCCATTATGTTGTGCTTGGGTCTAAAGCAATAGAGTAGGCTGATTATGAACTGAGACCTCTGAAACCAGGGGACCAAAATAAACTTTTCCTCCTACAAGTTGTTGTTGTCGGGTATTTTGGTCACAGTAATGAAAAGCTTAATAACACAACTAATGATAAAAAAATAATTAATCTCTGGGCAAATGGTACATGCCTGTAATTCCAGTAACTCTGGAGGTTAAGGAAGGAAGTTCACAAGAGCAAGGCTAGTCTCTGATATTTAGAGAGACCATAAGCATCTTAGCAAGATGCTATCTCAAAACAAAAATAAATAAATAAATAAATAAATAAATAAATAAATAAATAGGACTGGGAATGTGACTCAGTGGTAAAGTACTCCCAGATTCAATCCCTCTAATCAGTAAATAAAATAAAATAAAATAATTAGAGAATAATCTGTAATAAAAATTACATGAATGGGATCTGTCAAAATTCTCTAATTGTACTTTCAGCTTTTCACTTTAAGCAAAGAGTTAATGACTTCATTTTTGCATATTAGAGTTGCTAATGTCACTTGTAAGTTTTACACATTTATAAGAAGGGCAGGCTCTGAGATTATGGTCTCTGAAAAATTTTTTATCAGCTACTCATGAGAGACTGAGATGACCTTTGATCCACAGGTATGGGAGAAAGTGACTGATCTGTTTATTGTCCTAGCCCTGCTCCTCTTAATACCACAACTATGGTATTGAACCTGTACTTAATACAAATCAACATCAATAGTTTTGGTGAGATTTTGTGCCATGAATTTTAATTTCATTCTACCTTCAGTGTTGGGATCTCTGTTACAGTCAGAACTATAATTCAGCTCCATGAATTTATCACTTGGATTGGCTTGTCAAGGTCATACAGAAAATCAATTATCTAAGCACAAATTCCTCAGAAACCAGTGTCTAAGTAAAGAAATGTGTGCTAGCACTTTTCAGCATAATGCAATCCTGGCATGATTGAAGAAAACGTCAGAAGATAAGAAAGAAAAAAAATGTCCAATATATTCGTACTGTGTTTTTAACTGGCCATGCATGGTATGAAATCAAATAGATTAATTTTAGGATTATTTTACAAGAAGTTGTATGAATAATTGTTGCTGAAAAAATCTACTCAAGGAAGGAAGACAGGAAATTTATTTGTCTACCCATTTTCCCTTTAGCCAAAGATTTGCCTCATAGTGAATTAATTCCTTGGTCCTGTTCAGTTGTGAATGCATGGTGCTTAGTGTTTCCCATAATGTGTAACACTCTAGTCTCATCAGGGACATCCCACAGAGGATGGCAAGGAACCTGTACAGTATGAGCTGGAAAAATGATATGCTTTCAAACTAAACCTATAAAACAGGAAAGAAAGTCCATCTCTGACTACTAGCTGCAGTATTGTGTGGGGTTGGAGACATGCTCAAAGGCTCCCAAAACAGGGCATTCTAAGAGGATAAAGATACATAAGATGTGTGTGATACATTCCCCCAAAACTCTCTAATAACTAATTTTCTTTAGCAACTAAATCTATTTTTCTTATAATCAAATAATTTGAACTCAAATACAAATGTAGGCATATATAATGAAAGAGATCAATAGATTATATTTTGTTATAAGATATATATGTGTCTGTATATATATGTGTATACATAGATGAGCTATATTGTTAAAATATAAAACAAAGTAAAATTAAAGTAAGTTGAGATATCTCTTGATATTTCTGCCTTTATTATAGGTAATTTTTTAAATAAAATATCAAGAAAAAAAGATTTTGTTGGTTAATTCTATTTAATAATAGCACTAGCTGTGTTTTACCAACACCAAATGTTTGCCTTGTGTTGTCCATAAATACTCTCAGATTATACTATCCTAGGTATAAACATAGACCTCCTTCCCCCAGCCTCCAGCTTCAAATTCTACCATTGGTCTTTGCTGAAGTTCTTGTATTCTGTATCATTTTTTATTTATGTTTGTCAGATAGTAAAAATTAAATATGATATCAAGAGAGAGCAAGTGATTTGTTTATCTTCTACTGAAAATTCTTGAAGTAGAATAAGATCCCAAATGTCCTAAATTTTTTTCACATGCTGTGTGATAATATTATCAAGAAAAAATCATATAATTGTGAAGGACATCAACTATGAATGTCTTTTTGAAACACAGATATAATAGATATCCCATCAGAAATTTTATTAGCAAGCTTCAGGTTCATTCTCTGGGTAGAGACTTCATTCCACCTGGGAAGATTTCCTGAACCTCTTAGTACTGACTCATACTGAAACCTGGGTTTCTACTGTCCCTTGCTGTCCATGTGTAAATAAAAACCAATTTTCTGTAACTTCTTTGAATATTCTATCTCACTATTCTTGGTCAAGTATAAAATTGTAGTCCAAGATGAGTGGACTGAAGTGGTAACCTTCAGTGAAACTTCTTTGAACAAATAAATGTCTGTCTTTCTTCAGAATGAAAATGCAGGCTCTAAAATGAGAAAATTTCTGTGCATATATACATATATACATGTTGGCTTACACATGTATTTTATGTACTATTTATACGTTTTTAAATTACTACCAGTTATCTATTATTAATTTGATAAAATTAATTATTAAATTTTAATACACATATTGTTAGTTTACTGGCCTTTATGGCTATAAAAAAAGCAAAATACAAATTTTCTCAATTTTAAATTACTGACTCAAACAGAAGGTGACAACATCTTCAGGAAAAATATAAGAAAAAGACTAAAAAAAAATATTTTTGCTTGACGTCTTTTTCTAGTTATTTCCCTGACATTTAAATGAAAGTTCAGGTATTTAACAAAAAATAAGTAGATTTTAGTGTCCAAAACTACTTTTTTGTCTTGGTATTTGATTAGAATACCAACTAAATAAAAATATTATTAGCATGTTTTATTAACATATTATAATAGTATAAACTAATATCTTACATATGTGTCCTCCTACTTTTTCTTCTAGATATTTCATTTCATAAACCAACTTGTCTAAACATTTTCATTTGTTTCATTCTGAAACTGTTATATAGAATGAATAATGTATACTACAAAACTTTCTAGCAGTCATAATATAAATCTTAAAAATTATTTATGAGAAAAAAATGTTATTTATAATCTTAAAGATAATGCTAATGTTTATTGTGAATTATGTCAACTTAAATGTTATATGTTTAGACATTAAATGTCTATTGAATTGAAGACCCATTATTCTTCAATTTCAAACCTCTTGTAACTATGTTTTTTCTACATAAACCAAATAGTCTTCCTTAGTTTAATACTTTGATTTGTGTATTTCTTGGTTCTTATTTGGATTCCTATTACTCTTCTGGTTGGGCCAAGAGGGTTCTAGGGAATATTAGTTACTTTAAAATAATATTGTTTAGGGAGAAGCACAAATTTATAAAATAGATTCCAGTAATTCCCTTTAGGTGCTTTCATGTATAATCCAAGAATAATTTCTCACAAAGTTGCAAAATTTGACCACTTATGGGTTTGATTCTGTTTTTATTAATAACTTACCAAATAGATAAATTCACTGAATTCCTGGTTTGTAATAAAAATAAAGATGCCTAGTACTACCTATGCAAATCAGCATCTCTGTACACATAGCTGCTTCCTTTACTCTGGGTCTGATCAGGTAAATATAGCACTCCCATGAAAATCCACTGTAGACTGGTAAAATTCCACTGAGGAAATTTTTATTCAAAAGAAACTAAGACAGTTTATACATTGTGGAAGTCAAGAACACTGCTGGGGATTGAATTGTTTGGCTAGGACTTTACCTGGGCTGCTCTTATTGATCTTTAGTGCCGGAGTTATCCAAGAAGACTATGACTATTGATAAAATCAGCTGACTAAATACGGTTTCACTTCAGTTTTTACAATACATGCTATATAGGGCATGAAGAGTAGTAGTATGATTTATTTGCATTGATATTGTGATTCTGCATAGTTATTCAATCATATTAGAATATCTATGCTTCAAATTCATTTGTGTATGTATATGTATGTATGTATGAAACTATTGCTATAGTGGTTGCATTAAAGCAGTATTCATTATTCATTTGTATAATTTTGAGTAATTTGAAAATACCATCAGAAAAAGAATTAGGGAGTCATTTAAGAAAATAAACATTTTTCACGGTTTTATCTAAATTTTGGTTTAATTTTACAGGCTGATAAATGCTTCAAAATTAAATATTTAGAGTAGAAACTAAACATTTTTTGATAACCAACTTGCTGTAAGTAAAAGAACCTCAATTTTTTTCCTTTGTAATGAAAAATTGCTGTTGCTTTTCTGTTTGTTTCAAATTATTTCTAGTAATAATGATATTAAGTGTGAATAATTGAATGAAAAAAAAAGAGAGAAAAAAACATTTTACCATACTGTAGATAGCAACCATGGCCTTCTACATGCTACGGAAGTTCTCTACCACTCAGCTAAACCCTTAATCCTAGAAATATTTTTAATGGTACATTTAAGTGTACTAAAAGCAAAGCTCATATCATTTTATTTGATGAAAAGATTCTTCACAATTGTTCAACAGTCATTTTCTACCTACAATGGCATTTTCCACATAGGCAGACTCTCCTCCCACTTGTACCACCAGGCCATGGTATTAGGGAGTCAGTAGGAACACAAAGGCGACTGGAGACAAATGCTTCTAATGCTCTTGTCATTATGTCCAGTCATTGTGTCGGTGCAAACTTTTGTTCATTAATGCAATTCTATTTTCTCCCACAATTGAGAGAATGGAATTTATGGGGACTTTGGAACTGATTTTCTAAATTAGAAAGGAGATATCAAGTTGAGTCATAGATATCACAATATGATTGACTAACTATACATAATCACAATATCAATGAAAAATATGCCGGTAGAAAAAATAACAACTAAGGCTTCTAATATAATTTTAAAAGACTTCAAGGGAATAGTTTTAATAAGATAAAGCATTTTCAGTATTAAGATGCTATGTTTTTATGTTAATTAAATCTCAAAATGTTGAATTTCTAAAGGTTGAGAGACTAAGATCAGAAGAAATTTTAAAATATAGCTGACATAATTAAAATATTCCTTTTTTTGGCATTTTTTTTTTTTTAGATTTGAATTCTTGGTTCTCAGAGGCTTTTCAAAAAATAATATGGACATAACACACTCATTGAAAAAGGCTGATGTTTTAAAGGTGAAAGAATAAACAGTGAACAAAACCTAATATATGCTGTACCCTTTTGAATTAGAGTAACTATTTGTGAATTTCAAGTATTCTCAAAGTTTTTATGTTGTTTACCTTGACAGAAAATTGTTATAATCAGCATTCTCAATAGTATTTGGTATTATTTCAAAGCTAAAAGATGAACTCAAGGTTTTTGTTTATAAAATATAAACCACTAGACAGTTTGGGTTGGAAACCTTAAGTTTATGGTAAACATACAACAATTGATTTTTAAAATATATGACACATAAGTATTACTAGAAGGAAATTGTGTATTATTCTATTTTATTAATAAAATAAACTTCTTGAATTATTATATCGAAATACAGATGAGTAATTTGAACATTATCTGTAAAGAAAATGAGTATCTATTTAAAAAAAAAACAGGTACAAATAATTATTTTATAAGGGCAAATAATGGCAGACAAAGATGAAGGAAATTTAGTTCAATTTTGATCCCAATTTAGCAGTAAACATGACAAACCAACTTTGCTTAATGTGATATATATCTAATCTTATGTTTTATATGTAAAATATGATTAGTAATATAACTCAAAGACACTAATTAGAGAAATAGATCTCAAACATGGATACTATGGGAAACTTTTAAAGGGTATACTTTCTAAAAATTCCTTAAATGTAACTTCAGTTTCTCTAGGTACACACAGATTCTAATTTGTAAATACCATTGTAACAAAATGAAGTCCTGTTTAATGTAATTGTTCTATAAATGAAAATTGTAGCAAAAATTGTGGAGTTTAAAGTTTATAATTGATCAAATAACAACAGCCCAAAAAGTATACTGCCTTAAGAAGCAAAATGTATGTGACTCATAGACAGGACTCACCTGACAACAAGATCATTCTTGAGAATGATCCAGAGAGTCTGCATTTCCTACTTTTATCATTGCACACGTATACCTGGTAATAAGACATTAAGTGTTCTTTCCCCTTACATGAAACACATTTTTCATGATACAGGTGGTAAGTGTGTTTGTGTGTGTTGGCTGATCCCTTCACAATGTTCTGTTTTGCATGGTGACAGTCAACATGATGCTCAATGACCACATGGGTCACCTTGGTGGCATTTGCCATTTATTATTTTGGAAAACTTCCTGTAGAGTGGTATATGGTAGTCAGAAAGGAGGAAGAACAAAGGAGATGAAAAGATGTAGAAAATGATAGAAATCAAAGAAGAAAGTCCTCATGTTGTGTGAAAGCAACAAATCTGTGAAATAGGCATGATCATTATTTTACAGAAAAGAAAGCAAATTAGTGATTAAATCATTCATCCAGAGTTGTGCTATAATATCAGAGGCAGAATTTTAACTTTACCTATCTGATTCTACCAATAAAAGTTTAAAAGCAAATAAGTAACAACACCTTCCTTAATATAGGCATTTCTTCTTTATACTGAACACATTTTCTATTTTTCTTTATAGCTGCCAACAATAGGTTTTATTTCTGATTTTTGTTGTCATTCTAGTCTCCTCCATATAGTGTTCAAAATTTAAAACTATACAATGTATTAGCAGCTTAAAATATACCAGAATTTGGAGTTGTAGAACAAAATGAATTATAGTTTGGTAACAATGACAATCTTTTCAAAAGTAGCCTAGAAGAGAAACAAGTCCTTAGATGCTTCAATAAATGTCTCTTGATGATCAATATGAATAAACATTCAGGGAACAGAAAAAGAAATACAGATATTTTAAAATTATTATTAAAAATCTCCATTCTCTCAACTTAGGTTCCTCTGTGTATTCTCATAAAGAAGTTTCATAAACTCTAACCATTACCAAATATAATCTTTGATATCTCTGCTAAAAACAAACAATTATGAAAAAAATATAATACAGTCAGCAAAATCTTTTCTTGATAGTAATAATGTATGCATTTTAGCACATTTACTAAGAGCTTGTTCCATTGCCACTTCAAGCTACAGTGTGCAATTACAAGAAGGATCTGGAAGCTTGCCACATGAAACAGGTTTCAAGCCCATAAATTACTCTTAATTATCAAAAAGAGAATGCATAAAGTGACTTTCACACTCTTGGGTATAAAACACATCAATAATTACCGTTAGACATCCTGTTACAGCTATAATTCACTCACTTGATAATATCACTGCCCAATTTCCATGGCCTACCTGTTTCTTCTGCTGTGTTACTCATTATCCCCATTATTCCTTTCCCACTGACTCCTCAATTGGCTCATTTCCATACTCCCCATTATGCTTACCAATAATCTCATTAAAAGAGTTCAGCTCACCAAAGAGTACTTGTTATATCAAGCATAGAACTGACATTAGACTCACTGCCCCATGGGCTATATTCAAGTGTTTCGATAGAAATAAATTCATTCTGGTTGCTGTTCTATGACTAAGTATGTGGCTATGTTATTGAGATCAATTACTGAGCTCTTGAGCTACACAACAGTTTACAGCATGATAAGAGGGTAAAAAGAATACTGCTCTGTGAACTGGTCATTGACTGAAATATCAAGTACCTCTTCTAACAAAGTGCTAGCAACTTAAATCTAATGTAAATAGTGTTTGAACTTCATATGTTGAATACCTGGGGCTACTGTTTTGCATAATTAAACACCAGTGCAGCCTTTGAGACTAAAAGGACCACCAAGGCCCAGTTAGTAACATAACCAAGAAATTAAATGATGGCCAATGTATCGTGACTAAATTCCCTTTTTCCCAATCTTAATTTTCTTTACTATTTTATTTTGATCCATTTTTTTTCTCTCACAGTTAACTCTCAAGGGAAATTGAATATGCTCTTTAGATGACAGTTTTAGTTTGAAATGGAAACACACTCACCAAAAATCTTGGTCCAACATCAACTAACTCTCGATCAAGGAAATTAAAGCTCAGGTTTCCTCTCTCAAGTACTCTGCCTGGTGGGAAGATCAACACCTCCTGCCTGTATAGGTAACAGGCTGGCAGGACTTCCACGTGCATTTGTGAAGGATGGCTAGTGGTGAAGGGCGATTAGCAAAGGGAGGTGGAAAGTATTCCTGAAGGAAGGGGAATTGTACAAGAAGGTAAACGGAAAGGTTGACATTGAGTTTCCCCCACAGAACCTGAGTTAGTGGCAAGGTAGAATGTAAGTTCTATCAAACTATTTTCATGGTTAATACATTTTTATAATTACATGAAAGTACCTTTTTGTTTTGTATTGTGCCTGCTGCCTAATAATGAATATAGTTTCTATCTTCAAAAACAGAGTTGACCCCTTCATTTAACCCTAACTTTCAAAGCTAAGTAACGTTTTTCATATTCTGCTTCTTGATCTTTAAAAATATAATGATTTTCTTTCAGGAAGTAAAGGTAGCATAGTGATTAAAATTATTTCTGCACTTAAATATGTTACAATAACCCACGTACCAAATTCTAGTAATCCCTTTCTCAATAATATAAGACAGTTATTATTCCTTTTCAAAAACACAAGTGCTTATATTGAGGCAGTCTTAAAATCATACCATTACCTTAGATAACACTGAACATCATCCCTATGTTTCATCACTCAACTAATAAATAGCTAGTATATAGCTATCTTCTTATAAAAAAAAAGAAAAAAGAAAAACAAAGTCAGACAATGGGTTAAATATTTTCAAAGGAAAATTTGGGATGGATGATTCTAAGTATCATTCGCTTCTAAAAATGTTTTAAAAAAGATCCATTAACTGAATATAGGTAAGTCTTAAGAGAAAATTAAACTCTTTAATTTCTGTAATCCATGAATAATTTTCAAGTTAATATTTCTTACCAGGTTCAAATAATAAATAATGCATTAAGGTTCAAAATGCCACACAATTTCCAAACTCGGTGAAAAAAATTACATTTTGAAAAGATAGAATGAAGTTTTTCTTTTCTCCCACTAGAGTTTCTAATCTTCAATGAAGGATTTTTTTTTTTTTTTTTTTGCAGGAACAACATAACTTTCAGTGTATTAATTAATTAACGATTCTGACAATGCTATCTGTATAGTTGTTTACCATTTCTCCAAATGTTTTTAGAACTTCCTCTAATGCTTTTATAGAAAAATATAATCCTTCTGAGCACATTTCTGTTCAGAAGACAATTTGCAAATTTTATCCTTTGAGAAAACTCAGAGTGACAGGAAACCTCTGGTATAATTAGAAAAATACACTAGTGCAAATCCTAATGGGCATGGACATTTATTGTAAGCAATGTTCTTCAACATTCTGATTAAAAACATTCTAAAAAAAGGTAAAGTGTCATGAATGAGAGAGTTTTCTTTAAAAAATTATTATTAATGAACTTGAAGGTTTTTTGGTTGCTTCTAAGTCAAATACTATAGTTAATATCATTGCTGAATTATGTGATTGCATCTGTATTATTCCTATAATTGCTACAAAGTAAAGTCACACTTTAATTGGCATGAAGTAAATAATTTCACATAATGTTAGAATCAGGACAGCAGTAGACCCGAGGTACAAAGCAGTACCCATCATGGACACAATGAAGAACCAGGAAGAAAGCATATGTTCCAGCAGGGGCACAAGAGTGTGCCCATGAAAGGCATTAAGCATTGGCCTGCATGGCTTGTGTCCTGTTGCACTGAGCCAGCAAGGGTGGGCTACTCAAGCTTGAAAGACATCATATGTCATGGCCCAGTGTGGAATGGTGTCCTTTTTTTTTTTTTTTTTTTTTTTTTTTCAGATTAGGTGCTGAAAGCTTATAACATTCCTTGAAGAACTATAATGAACTATCCTATTGTGTAAACATGAGAGATGTCTGTGATTAAGACATGGAACAACCATCACATACCAAAATATGTGTTTGTGTGTGTTTAAGATGCTTTTACATAGAAATGTTGTGTTATATCTTACCAGACTATAATTTCATTGAGTTCAGGAACTCTACTCAATTTATATTGATAGGCTTTATAATTTTAAGTCCAGACTAATATGTGTATGGTAATATGTTTACATATCCATAACCTTATTTTAATGCTATGTATGAAATACATTTGTCAAAATCACTCTTCAATCTCTGAAAATTTTTATCTATAATCTCAAAGTCAAATCCTTGAAATAATAGTAATTTATTTTACTTTATGTGTACTTTTCCTATCTGTGCAATATGAACAAATAGGACTAGCCTGCATTTCTTATGGCTTTCTTAAGGGTTTGATTGCTATACAGGACGTAACACTGTGTCAGTGTTGATCATGTTAAAATCATGTAAATGACCATAAATAAGAGAAGTATCAAATATAATGTTAGCTTGAGAGGACATTATGAACAAATACAATTATAATACATTTTCTCAATGCACTTAATTTTTATCATGTTGTTTATATTATAAGGGCAAGAGTGTTTTTGTATTGAACTTCAAAATGTTAAATTCACCTTATCACATCTATATCAATATACTCTAGCAGCATCTTGGGTTTAATTTCTTTCAAGATATTTTTCAGTATGGATTGAGAATCAAAAGCCACGGTTAACCAGTGGGAGGGTAGGTTAGGAACAGGCTCAGGAGCAAAGTGTAAGCTAGTAAAATACTCGTGCAAAATTGTAAGTGATCTTTGTACTTATTTGTTTCTTGAATCTTTGTCTCAAAAGTAACATTTTTACAGTGATGTGTTACTTACAATTTTACATTGCATTATCAAAATTATTCTTTTGTGGAAGCTCAAATATGAACACACATATTGTTTCTTTACAATTGATTAATTGCTGCTTGTGAAAACTTTAGGTTAAAAGACACATGCTTGTTTAGATTATTGACACAAAAAGTTAACTTTCTTTTAGAAGAGGTCAGGGATATTTTCTGTTTTGGACAAATACATGCCTCTTACTGCACCCATGCAACTTCCACTTTCAATTCACTCAGTCAGGATTCCATTATCAGTGCCAAGTTATGTAACAACAACAACAAAAAGAATAAAAATTCAAAGAAGGAATTTCATTCATAAACCCTATAGATGCAGAATGGGTAAGTGCATAAAACAATTTATTTACAAAGAAAAGAAAAATAATTTTAGTATGTAGTTGATATTTGCAATAATTTTTTGCATATATTGTATTCCATAAAACCTTATACATTGGTGCTACTCTATCATTTCAATATTAAATGCAATTTCAGCATTTTGCTTCCTTTTTATATGTGAAAAATTTATTCTGAGCTGGATGTGGTGGCACATGCCTGTAATTCCAGTTGCTTGGGAGGCTGAAGGAGAAAATTGCAAACTGTGGGGCATCCTGCTCAACTTAGTGAGACCTGGTCTCAAAATTAAAAAAAGAAATAAATAAAAGTGCTGGGGATTTAGCTAAGTAGTAGAGTGGTAGCCTAGCATGCCCAAAGCCCTGGGCTCAAGTCCCGTCCCACAAAACAAAGAAAAACTAAACCTACATGTCTAAGAAAAGCTCACATTTTAAGCTCACCTTTTCTAAGAAAAGATATGAGCTAAAGATTGTCATTACTGATAAATATATTTGTGGAATTTGCTAATACTATAAAACAGATTAACAACCAAATCATATTTATATTCACTGTATGAACTATACTTGTAGGTGCTGTTTAGTTCTGTTTTCTAATATTTTATTAGGAAGTTAATTAATTGTGTGGAGAACTATGCTAACATAATAATGTTCGATGTTAGAGTTTTACCTTATCAAAAATGAAATGGAATACTTAATTTTTTCCTGTGTTCTATATCAAATTATATTACGTAGATTTAGAATAGCTTGAAAGTTGGAAAGAAGGAAGCATTTAACATAGATCATCTTCCCTTGGAATTTCTGATGCTTCTTTTTAGTTTAGTACAGAGTTATTGGTGAGCTCTTATATTGAGTATGCTTTGACAGCAAACGCATGCCCCAGAAAATGATCCCTTTAGTAGCTATTTTAAGCGGTCTCAACAGAAACCTCAGGTCCTGCCTCACATGTTTGTTTCCTTAAAAGAATCTGATTCTATAATAAGACCTCTTTTTTTTTCTTTCAATATTCTTGCTGTTTAACAAAATCACTGCAGCTTTTCTAGACAAATGTGTTCACCTCATATTTTTTTCATATAGTAACTAAGTTATAATTTATCATTTGTGTATGGCACTTTCCTAGATAAGAAATGATCTTTAGGTGATTCTTCAAAAACTGGATTTCTATGTTAAACCAATTATATTTTATATAACATTATTATCCTTAGATTGGATTATTTTTGTTTTTTACATTTATTTTTTATTTGGTCTTTTTAGATATACATGACAGTAGAATGCATTTTGACATATTATACACACATGTAGTAAATTCACATTTTTGTGGTTGTACAGGACGTGGAGTTACACTGATTGTATATTCATATATGAACAAAAGAAAGTTATGTCCAATTCATTCTCTGTCTTTCCTATTCCCCTCCCCTCTCCCTTCCCTTCATTCCCCTTTGTCTAATCCAATGAACTTCTATTCTCTACCTCTACCACTTATCAGAGAGAGCATTTAAATTTTGGGGATTGACTTATTTTGCTTAGTATGATAGTCTCTAGTTTCATCAAATTACTGGCAACTGCTATAATTTCATTTTTCTTTATGACTGAGTGATATTCCACTGAGTACATACACCACACTTTCTTTACCCATTCATCATCTGGAGGGCAGCTACGTTGGTTCCATAGCTTAGCTATTGTGAATTGGGCTGCTATAAACATTGATGTGGCCATGTAACTTTAGTATGCTGATTTTAGTCCTTTGGGTATATTCTAACAAATGGAATAACTGAATAAAATGGAGGTTCCATTCCAAGTTTTGTGAGGAATCACCATACTGCTTTCCAGAGTGGTTGCACTTATTTGCCATCCCACCAACAATATATGAGTGTACCTTTCCCCTCACATCCTCACCAACATTTATTGAAACTTGTATTCTTCATAAGTACTATTCTGACTGGAGTGAGATGAAATCTCAAGGTAGTTTTAATTTGCATTTCTCTAATTGCTAGAGATGTTGAACATTTTTCATACATTGGTTGACTGATCGTATTTCTTCTTCTGTGAGGTGTATTGATTGGGTTATTTGTTTTTTTGGTGTGAACGTTTTTTGAGTTCTTTGTGTATCCTGGAGACTAATGTTCTATCTGAGGTGCATGTGCTAAAGATTTTCTTCTGTTCTACAGGCTCTCTCTTCATGTTCTTGATTGTTTCCTTTGCTTTAAAGACTCTTTTTAGTTTTATACTATTCCATTTATTTGGATTGTTATTTTCTATAGTCCATGACCATTATATTTATTTTCCATTTTTTAAGACTTTAAATTGCGTTTTGTATTATGAGACTTGTTTCTCCTAAGTGAGCTTGTCTTATAGACCACTCATTCAGTTTCTCAATATAATTTTGCTGTTTAGTAACATGATTTTACTATAAATAGTTCTTTTTAAGAAATGCTTATTTTAACATATTTTTTCATTTTCCTTCCATTCTTGTATTTTCACTTCAACAGGTTTACAGGGCATACTTTATAAAATGTAATAAGTGCTAATACTTTTTAATAATGTTATATATTACATATGATTTTTGTACTTCTTAGAATCATTTTTCTGTGGCTTGTTAGCATTATCATAGCCAGTTAGCATTTTAAAGTATTTGATATGCCAATCATCAGATTGATGAATGATTTATCTAAACTTTTGTATATTTGCAAATTACCTTTCAAACCTAAAACTACAGCAGTCTACCTTGATTTATAGAGTTATAACTAAGTAATCATTTTAAATTGTGTAAAAATAACAATTCCATTGTCCTTTTTGAAAAAAAATATGGTATATACATGCTATTTCAAAATTGTGTCTATTTATATTCTTTGGAAAATGTATTATCCTGTATAAAATGTAAATAAACAATAGATATATTGATATTTATTTAAAATCTACATATCTATTTATATATACATATACAAACATATTTAATAAATACTAACATATATCAAGTAAATGACATTTATGTCACAGGCTTATAACTGATGTTTATTGAGGACTGTGCTAACATCTCTGTCTCAAGCAATGTCATCTTGGACAAGTTACTTAACCATGTCTCCTCATGTGTAGAAATAATAATGGTACATCATGTAAATTTGCTTTGAGAAGTACAATATTTAATATAGGAAATATTTTTATGTGGATACTTAAACTAAAAACATAACATCATTTATATTCACTGAAAAACATAAAATACTTAGATATATACATTTTAAAATGTTCTTGTTTTTATTAATGCATTATGTTTATACATAATAGTGGAGTTGATTGTGACATTTTCATAAATGTACATAGCACCATTTGGTCCATTTCATTTGCATTATCTCTCCTATTCTTTCACTCATTCTTTCCCTTCAATTCTTTTCCTCTATTCTACTGTGCTCCTGTCATTTTTCATGAGGTTCCCATTTTAAAATTCTTTACTTCTCTCTGGATTTCATATATGAAAGAAGATTCATCCACTGATTTTCTGAGTCTGGATTTTTATAGAACAACTTGTTTTTTTAATTAATTTTATTTTTATGTTATACTACCTATGCTGTAATTACTTCAGCATAATATTTAGCTAAATTAATTCATTAATATATCATAATTATAGCCTAGAAAAATTTAGCTCAATTAAATTATTTTGCAGTCTTTTCAAACATATATTTACATAGTATTGAAATTATATAAATTATCAATTTACAACTTTGTAATGATATTAATGATTAAAAGCAAAATGAAATGATATCCATTTTGCTTACTTATTATGATGAAAAATGATGGCTTATTTTATACAGAATTTGGAAAGATAATCAGGGTAATTCATGGTAATTTTTAAGTGAAAAACTGATATATACTTGTCCACTGAGTACTATGGAAAAACAGTGGTACTTATTGGGTTTTATATTTTAAAAAATATTCACAATAAAGAAATAAGAATTGTTCTCAGTTTTATTAGGGTTCATTTTGACATAATTATACAAACATGTAATATAATTCTCTCTAATTTAGTCCCTAGTACCTCCCTTTTCCTTTCCTCCTTCATCCCCTTTTCCTGAAATATGAATATTTTTGGCAGTCATGTTTCTTTAAAAATATTTTGATTTTTCAAATTGTGAATCAATTTCAGAGCTATGCATTAAAATTATTATCATTTAGAAATAAGAATTTCATTGTTCTATAATCTGAGATTGATTACGTGATAATGCATCATCTTAAATTACATTTTTCTGGCAAAGAACCTCCATACACTCATAATTTTGATCTTATTAATTTAAACAACAAAGAAAATTATTTAATGACATATTTAAACCTTATAAATCCTAGAGGAGCATGTTACATTTCAACCTCACACTTTATTCTTTTCATTCAAATTTCTAAAAAAAAAAATACATTTTATTATCTTATTCCAGGAAACTAGGATTTCCTTCATATTGTTTTATACTGGAAACTGATTTTAAATGTTTACTTCAGTGTATCCTGCCAGATTATCTGACTTTATTTTTATTTACATAGTCAAATATTGAAGAATATACACTTTTGTAATAATCAAAATCATATATTTTTTCTTAATAATAAATAAATTATACTGAGCAACAAGCAGAACAACACAAAGAACATAGTTGTAGGGGACTATCAACATAGAAAACTTAATTAAAGGGTCGGATCACAGATCTAGATGTTGTTAGAAATAAAGCAGACATGTCACAGAGTACTTCTTTACTTAAGTTAGTATGCAAAGTGACTCTTGTCCTTTGGAGTCCTGGTAAAGCAATCTCATGGTAAGGAACATATGCTTCATGCCTTTCTCTAAAATAAATTGATTACAAGAATTTGAATTTCCTTAGTGTGGTAGTCAACTTTTTATTGAAGTGACCAAAATACCTGAGAGGAACAACTTCAAAGAGGAAAAGTTTATTTGAGTTCATAGTTGTAGACTTTCAGTGAAAGGTCAGCCAACTCTATTGTTCTGGATCCATGTTGAGATAAAATATCACAGCAGAAGAACATGAGAAAGGTAAGTCGCTCAAGTCACAGAAACTAGGAAGCAGAGAGGGAAGGAGGAAAGAGGAACAAAACATAATACCCACAGCCATACCCCAAGTGACCTATGTCGCCCAGTCATTCTCCACTCAGCAATCAATTAAAATTATAAATTTATAAAAGGAATCTTTCCACTGATTAGGTTACAGCTCTCATAACCTAAGCATTTCAGCTCTGAACATTCCTGCATTTCCCCATGAGTTCTTCAGGGGAAATTTCATATACAAACACTTAGAAATAACACTTCTCCTTTTTTGTTTACATTTTCTTTTGAAACTTTGATGTATGAACATATTCTCTGTAAGCCAAAGAAGGCAAAAAAATAGGCTAAATTTATAAGGAAGTACTGTGTTTGTGTATACATAAAACAGATATTTAAGAGCCCATCAGTTAAATAAATACTATAACAAAGAGACATGTTTGCTTTCTCTGCAGGTTGAATGAAAGTCTGATATTTCTATATATTTTTTCAAAGTGGATAATTTAAATGTTTTCTGTACAAATGTATGTTGTCTCAGCATAAAATTTGACTCTTTGTATCAATAAAACAGAACAAATGAATTTAAATGTACCTGCTTTGGAATCTTTATTTTCTTAGTAACTGACTCTCTTTTCTGTAAACAACACATTAGATATTGAAGCAACTGCATCTAAAATTATTTCCATTTGAAACATTCTTGATCAGAAAATTGATGACAGTTTTGAAAATCAATTATTTTATCAGTATTACTTTTATATAGCTCATGTTATAGTTTTAGAGAAATATTATTAATATGGAATTTGCCAAAAGTGGTAAAATTTTTTACCTAAAGTATTTGATGATGGTTCTAAGAAATTGAATGATTCTATGTAATTGAATGATGATGGTTGTAAGTAATTGAATAAAGGGAACTTTGTGGAGGTAGGTAAGAGAATCCCTGACTGGCAGAACATCCAGTTTGTAAACTCTGTGAGAATTGAGCATTGTAGTCACAAATACACAACTAGCTTATCCAAATGTCCCAGCAAATTATATCCATTTACTCATGTATTCATTCAGTTATTGTTTAATATATTAATTATTTCAATAAATGTCATGGATGCTCTTCAATTTTAAGTGTGCTGCTCTTGTCCAGTGATTAGTGATGAAGAAGTTAGATAAGGTCCTGCTCCTCTGGAGTTCTAATTCTTAGAAGATACAAATGGAAAACATTTACCAAATAAATATGTATGATAATTTTAGGTAGTTATAAATTTATTTCAAATATAAATAGGATAAAATAATGATCTCATGAGTTGTGACTATTAGACAAATTGGGTCAAGACTGAAATGGTTGAGGAAATATCATTTGAAGGGAAAATAAATAAAAGCACTTGACTTGTAAAATTCTTGTAGAAAAAGGTCCCAGGCAGAAGGAACTACATGTACAAAGTTCTAGTTAGGAAGACGCTGGAGTATTTGTGGAGGAGAAAGAAAACACGTGTGACAGGTTAGTTTTGGATATAATTAGTATAAAAATTTCTTGATGAGGCATTTAGAAAGAAATAAACTGGAGGGCAAATTTCTAAAAAGACTCACATAACTCAATTTTACTAATCTCAGATCACTTAAATGAACAGTTTCAAGTGCTTGACCCATATTCAAGAACTTTCCCAAAATATCAATTGACAGATAATAGTAGTATTTCTAAATATGGAAACAGAAGTTTTGAAAGAAAAACAATTCCCAAAGTTCCACCTCTAGTAAATGACAGAGTCAAAATATGAACCACACAGTCTGAATCCATATCTTGCTAGTATATTCACAGTATTACGTTGCCTTCTTTTAAAAAGATAAAGTCAAACAGGAAAAGAGTTAATTATGGGGATATAAAAGTAGAAGCAGTAGTACCAGTCTGACATAATAATTGCTTGACTTCAAGTAATGTATTTTGAAAAAGAAAGTACTGTGGTACTGGTAAACCATTTTAGTAACAGTTTGCTTTATAAGATGAAGATTATGCAAAGATATTTCTGTGTTTGGGAGTTGAGCAAGTAATCTGTGGAGCTTCTGTAATTCAGTAAATGAATACTGGGGCACATTTAGAACCATGATCAATTTAAATTCAGACATACTAAATTTCAGGTGCTTTTTAGATATCTAAGTCATGATGTCCGCTCATCAGAGGAGATGGGAGTCTGTTTGTCAAAAATATGTCAATAGGGACAGAACCCATGGCAGTAGAGGCACTCACCTAAGGAGGGAATAGAAGACGCAGATTGAAGCATCAATACAGAAATAAATTAGGCAGAGAGGGAAGATGCACAAAATGAGAGGGAAAGGTTTAGGGTTCCAGTGGAAACAAACCAATAGTGTAGGGCATTAAGGAACATAAAACCAGAAAGTATTTAAAAGGAGTGATATTCCAAGAGAGAAGCAGTCTGAAAGTAGATTAAGATATACAGAAAGACAGAAAATAATTTTTGTTTAATTGACAGAAGACATTTCACAGACTAGGAAGAAGAATGGACAGTAATGAACAAAACATGGTCAGAGTGGGTAATGGGAAGCAAAGACAGGAATATAATATATAAATGCTGTTATTACAAACACCTTGAACTTTGTGTCTGGATGGATATACTTTAGAGGAAACATGAAGTTGAGACAAGGTAATTATTTTCTTTTATTAGCTCATCATAGTTATACATAGCAGTTGGGTTCATTTTGACATTCATAGAATTTGATTTATGCCATTTCAGTCCCTGGTCCCTCACCCCACAATGTTCCATCCCTTTCTCTTACCCCATATTTTGCCTCCTCTACTCTACTGGTCTTCCATTTGTTCATTTACTTATTTATTTTTGATTTTGCTTCTTAAATATATATAAATGTGAAACTCACTGTGATGTACTTATGCATGCGCATAGTATAATTTTGTTATATTAGTTTTGTTATTTGCTTAGATTTATATTTTGATCTAAACTCTGTTCTAGTTTGGAATATGTTACATAAGCTCCTGAGAAGAAAGTACATTCAGCTGTTTTGGGGTTAAATATTTTTAGATGTCTATTAGATCTCTTTGACTTGTAGCATTTTTTAGATCAGAAATATCTTTATATTGATTTAATGTTTGGATGACCTGTGTATTGGTGATAAAGATGTGTTGAAACCACTCAGTATAACTGTATTTGTGTACCTCTGAAATTTACTGTCAAGATAAACTTTCTTAGTGTAAGTAGTTATTCTGACATTCAAGTTATATATATATATATGTATATATATATAACTTGCATATATATATGTGTATATATACATAATATATATAACTTGCATATATGTATGTGTGTGTGTGTGTATATATATATACACACACACATATATATATATATAAATATATATATATATGTATATATATACACATATATATATATATATATAAAATCATTATGTCATTATATCTCCTGGTTATATTGTTTCCCTTTTCCAGTGTGTAGTGACCTCCTTTGTTTTCTGATTAATTTTTTTCATGAAATATGCTTTGTCAGATATAAAAAGAGTTACTCCTGTTTGTTTTCAGACTCTATTTGCAAGGAGTATTTTTTCCATTCTTTCACGTTCAGCCTGTGTGTACTATTGACTAGATAAATCTCTTGCAAACAACATTAAGTTGGATCTTGTTTTTTAATCCTTTCTGCTAATGTTTTTTTAATTGGGGAGCTGAGACCAGTCAGTGTTATTTTGGATCTGTGTTTGTTGTTTCCTACTATTTTGGTTTGTTATCTATGTTTAATTCTGTCTTGATATTCATTTAGTTTATTGCTCTTCTAGTGATCTTCCTTCCTGAGGGCTTTGGGTTTGATTTTGAGTTCCTCTATGTGTAGTATATCTTTGAGCGTTTTTTGTGGTACTGGCTTAATGATCATGAATTCTTTCAGTTTACTCTTGTCATGGAAAGTTTTCATTTTTACATTGATTTTAAGATAGCTTTGGTATCTATATCAATTTTGATGGCAATTGTTTGCTTTTAGAACTTGGGATTTTATTCCAGGTCCTCCTTTTTTAGGATATGAGTTGAACAATCAGAAGTCAGTTTTACTAATTTGCCTCTAGTTTTGATCTGAAGTTTTTCTGTTTCAGCATTAATATTAGAGAAAATTCTTGTCATTTTTTTATCTCATCCATTTTTTTTTTTTTTTTTTTTTGGAATTTTAACTTGTCTGTTTTATCTAGTCTATATTCCCCCTATATGTAGATGTGAATGTCAATCTCATTTATAATGTGTAGAAATTTTTCTGCTTCTATCTTACTGAAGAGATTCTTATTGCCTTTAACCCATGTCTCCATGTTCTTTTCTATCCCAATGACTCACAGGTTTGTTGTCTTCATTTGTCCTAGAATTCTTGTATATTCTGATGACGGTCTTCCCCACAACACCCAAACATACCTTTATTGAATACTAAGTTTTTAGTTTTATATATCCAATCTTCAAGGCCAGAAGTTGTTTTCAAGGTCTAATATCCTATTTTCTATGCAATCTAATCTGTTGATTTGCTTTATTTGAATTTTCAGTGAGACTTATTTAGTCTTTTATTTCCAAGGGTTCTGATTGATTTCTCTTCAACATCTCTATCTCTTTATTAAAATAGCCATTCATCTCCTGCATTGACTCTCTTAATTTCTTAGATATTGTTCTACTTCATTTAAAACTTCAGTGATCAGTGTTAATAATCTTTCTCTGAAATTTTAACCATTTCAATATCTATGAGATCCCTTTTGGGGACGTTGTGAATTGTGGTGAAAATTTGTTGACCTTTTTCTTCATGTTTTCAAGGACCTTGGACTTATGAATCAATTGAGATGAATTCCCTTCATTACACATATTGTGTGTGTGTGTGTGTGTGTGTGTGTGTGTGGTGTTGCTATTTTTCTTATTCTTTGAATTCTTTCTGTTTTGTTCTCACTGAATTGCTTAGTGCATCACTATTGCTGAGGCTGGCTTTGAACTCACAACCCTCCTGACTCAGTCTTCCAAGTCATTGGGATTACAGGCATGTGCCACCTCCCCTGGTGGAATTACCCTTCTTAAGTGAAGAGAAAATTAGGTAAAAGGCAAGAGAAGTTTTGAAATATTTAAAAAGTGAACAGAGAAGAGGAACAAAATAGGTGGTAGATGACAGCTGCAATAAAAAATGAAAATAACCAAAAGTAATAAAATGATGAAAGAAAGGAGGAGTGAGCATGAAAAATTGTCTATTAGAGGGGAAAGAGAGTAAAGAAGGGGAACAAATAACAAAGTACAAACATACAAACAAATAAATGTAAGATCAAAATAAGTCATGCCAGTTATAACTTTACCCCACCAAAGTCAAAGGCCAAATTATAAACAGATGAAAGAGAAAGCAATTAAAGTGAAAGAAAATAGTGTGTGTGTGTGTGTGTGTGTGTGTGTGCATGTAACTTATCCACAGAGAACACATCCACACACTGACACACATGATCTTGAAGAATGGGAAAATACTAAATATTAAAATAAAATTCTGAAAAATTTAAATTTAAATTTTAAAAAAGAGTAAAAAGTGAGGGCGAATAAGATAAAAATGATTAAGAATTTTTAAAGAAAAGTGAAGGACTTGTTTCCACTGAGTTGGTCAAAACTTCTAGAAAGGATGTACTTCCAGTCTTTCTGCTTATTTTTGGAATTGCAGCCCTTGCTTCAAGGCCTGAATTAAGGTTTGTTTGGTTCAATGTCTTTTTGTTCCTCACCTAGCTGCCAGGCATTGTGACTAGGACCTAGGGCTTTTTGCAATAGCTCTCGTCTTCCTGTCTTCCCATTTAGGTTTAGATATACTGGGCAGTACTGACAAGTAGTGCATTTCCATAGCAGAACTAGAGCGCAGTTCTAAATTGAAAATTGCATAGTTGGAATTTAGTCTTGACTGACGTTTAGAACTCTGTCATTTGGTAGTTCAGATCTGACCCACGTTTCCTGCTGCTATGCTGATCTCTGCTGGATGTCTTTGTTCAAGTACTTTTCATAAATTTCACTTTTAGGGTATAAGCGTAAGCCTCCACAGGGTTCATATTCACTGCTCGGGATGTGAATTACCTACGATCAGATGCTCTGGAGTGAGATGCTTCTATCTGACTGTTATTGGTGTCTTCCCAAAAGCTCTTGAGGGTGAGAGCAAAAGAGGAAGTTCTCTCCTTCATATCCCAAGGCTGGATCCTCTTAGGCACAATTCCCTTTGTGGATGGATGTACTCGGGGTCCACAATAGGTGACTTCTGGGTTTGGATGGCAACTTTTTTATGAATTCCTGATCTTCTGCCTCTGTTTGCTGCTGTGGGCTTATAAATATGGTTCTTGTGCCCCACTTCCCATTTCCCAGTAGACTATCAACTGACTGGCCAACCGGTTTTGGTCACTTTTGCTTCACTTAACAACTTTCCCCACTGACTCTGGCTCTAATAAGATCTGCCTCACCCTCATTTCCATGGGTTCCCCAAGTCAATGTTTTTCCCAAGGTATCCTCTCCCTTTGCCTGTGCTTCCCTCCCATCAGCAGATCCTGCAGTAGCCACAACCACAACACTACAGTGCCACCAGCCAGGGTCTTTAACATTTTTTTTTTATGATGTTCAAAGAGTCCAGCTTCCTGTGTCTCTATGGTTTCTTTAGTGTCTGGTATTGAATTTCAGTGACTTCCGTTAGTTCCCTCCTCACTGAGGAGCAGTTATCCAGCTCTTTCTATGGTGAGCTGAAGAACTGCTGAGGAATACACCCTTCCTCTAATCACCACCTTCTTCTCTGTGAGAAAAGATGATTTTAATGGAACTATTGAACACCTGTTGGACTGATTCATTGAAAGTAGAAGTTGTTACTTAAAAAGATAAAGGGGACATGCCAGAAAGTTCTGGAATAATCAAGCTGATTTTTTTTCCCCAAAAGAATAGCTGACATTTCAAAAATTGAAAAGGCAGGGATATAATTATGTAGGGAAAAAAATGATCAAAAAGCTTGCTACAGGAGGTGCTTAAACTCACACATAAAAAAAAAATGTAAAGGTTTTACATTTTGTTTTAATTATCTTAGTAGAAAAGCTTAAATTTGATAAGAGTGTTAACACAAGTGAAACAAGCAGTTGTATGCATATACTGGCCAAGATTCAAACAGTGCAGCTTTGTTGGATGACCAATCACCAGTAGCCTAAATTAAAACTCTACTACCACTTTCTTCAGAATGTCCACTTTAAGAAACTTCAGATTCAGAGGAAGATTATTTTTATTGCTTAACATATTTGAAATATTTTGGCAACACTGGTGTATTACTTTTGTGAATTTAAAAAAAAAATCACTTTAAAATTTACATAGTCCTTCTAGAGAAAAACAAATGCAAAAAGAAAGTCAACATGATTATCCAGAAAGAAATGTGACATGTTGTTAATTCTTCTACTTTGATGACAGATAGATGGATGGGCAAATTGATGAATAAAATATGTGACTCTCAATGGACAGAGAAAAACAGATGTTACAACAACTCTTTCAGTAAACTTTATATGTAATGACAACTTTCCCATGTCAATCTAATATTATTGAGAAGAAAATATTTGTGACTAAATTATATTATAGCTAATAGATGTAACATCAATAATTTCATAATCTTTGAGGTGAAAAATAAACTTTTCCATATTATCATCCCAGATGTATGAATCAAAGCTGAAATCTGAAATGCCAAATGACTTTATAAGATAGTATGTATATTTTTCATGAGAAATATTATAATGACAACACAGTACATATATGGCAAAAATTAACCAACCTATCCAAAAATTGAAAGATAAAATGATGTTTTCTTTTGATTTATGAAGGTTGAGAGAAATGACAGAGAAAAAGAGATGGAGAAATAAAGGGGAAGGGGTAGCAATTCTCACTACAAAAGTAAGTGGAGTCAAGTATGAATTAACACTGTGCCATTTGAAATGTAAGAACTGAAGTGAATTGAAAATATTCCCAAGAGTCAATGAAATGAAATCAGAACACAAGCAATTTGGTGTAGTCCCATAATGTCTGGACATGCTCCAGGGGAGGTTTAAACACTTCTTCAAATTCTCATTTGTCTGGCAGTATTGACTGGTTTCATTGCCATTTTAATAAGGCAATTGGAGCTCCTTTTTTCATTGACCTTCCCTAAATGTGCAGGAGGGATTATTGCATCTCAGCATTGACAGGACATTCTAGATGGGATTGGATCTTGTCTTTGCAAGATATGTAAATATGCTATGATTTCTAACTGCTATGCAAGCATTATTCTCAAGTACATGTGATTTTGAATTGAGTTTTTCTGCAGTTAATCTAATGTATTTACATTGACTATAAACACACTCTGTTTTCATGAGAGTCTACTGTTTAATTGAAAAGGAAGAAAAAGTATTACACTGTGTCAGTCCAACATAATTTCTAGCATTTTAAATTTATGTAGTTATGTAGAAATATTTACTTTATTCTATAATAATTATTAAACATATCTGTTGATGAGAAACAAAAATCTCGATAATACAAAATAATTTGCTTTATTTTGAATGCTGAAATATAAGAGTCAACAAATGATATCCGTATTCTCTGGCATTTAATCTAATGTTTTTAAATATTTTATTTCCTTATTGTATCATGCTTAAACCTTTTTTTATAATAACAATGGTCATTATTAATAAAAACATAATAATATTATGAAATGACATCTAACAGACTGAATTTTCATCACGATGTATGAAGTTTTTTGTGAAATGCCTTCTAATCAACTCTTCGTTTTTATAGTTTATTATTTCTGTCCTTTTCCCAGTCATACTCTGTTCTCCAGCAGTATAGAGCAACTGAAGACACTGTTTCCTAACTCTTTAGGCTTATATAAACTGCTACTTCTTTCAGATCCCTCTCTCTCTCTCTTCAAACCTCTGTGAACATATTTTCAAACATATTTTCATATGTTAATGACATTTATTAACTAAATGAAATATGACCTGCATTGGTCTTTCCTAACAAAGCCCAAATTTGGATCACTACCCTTTTATTCATAGCACTTTTTGAAATCTATTGATATTTAGAGAGCATTAGGATATTTATTAAAATCTTTATTTTAATCACAGCTGAGTTTATTGCTAAGCTAATAAATCTTTAAACTTCATGACTTCTGCTTTACAGTGGAACTTTTCAGGGAACTGGGATGAATACTAGATGTGTTCATGCAGTATTTCTAAATAAGATCCAACAGAGAAGAAAGCCCCATTAAACTAAGCCCAGTATTCTGCATGCTGCTTTTCCTCTTGGAGAATTTGTTAACTCTGGTTTTATAAACCAAGGAGGAGACAGGTTCTAATATAAAGGGTGCCCTTAGGAGTAACCACAGTCATTTGGAATAAAAAATGGCACTCCAGACTTCCTAGGGAGCTGGGACATAAAGATCTAAGATCTCATATGGAAGGAAGAAGCAGAGAAGGCTACCAGGTGTTTAGCTTTTCCTTGGAGACATTTGCTGCTACTTAAACTTGCAGATCATGAGGCAAAGAAGCCAAGTAAATAGTGCAAACAAAAATAAGTAAAGTAGAATTTTCAGTAGTCGTATGTTGCTAAGGAGACAAATATTGGAGTTCAGAATTCTGGAAGGAGATGGTCCTGAATAAAAACAAACAAATGAATAAATATATAAAACAGAAAAAAAATAGTATGGACCTCTTTGAGCAATACAGAGTGCAAAATGAACTAGAGATGGGCTTAACTACAAAGTCTGCAGTCAAGAGAAGGCTGCTGTGACCTGCTCCTCTGCTACTTGCCAGAAGATACATTTGGGGGAATACTTCAATTGAAGTTTTGCTTTTCTTTTTCTCATGACTATGTTTACATTCACTCCTTTTCATGCATAAAGATTAATGAATCATGCATGAAAAAGACACAGATATGAAACAGACAATAAAATCTGAACCCAAATTGTTAATATTATTGAAATTACAAAAAAGCAGACTTATAAAACAATAATGATTATTTAAAACAGTGGTAAAGTGCAGAATTTCACCATGCAACAGAATAAATAGAAAAAAAAAATGAAATGGGAATTCTAGAGCTGAGACCATACCAAGAAATAAGATAAATATAACAAGAAAATGGTCGTATTAGATAATTTCATCCTGTTGTTAATTTCATCAACAGAAAATAACCATAGAAAAGTGTGAAAAGAAAAATGAATGAATATACACAGAAAAGGATCTGATACCAAGTTTACAATTAGAACATAATTTCACTTGGTTACTCAGCAACAACAAGCAAAACAAATTCTTTAGAGCTACTCCACTCAAGCAAAGATTTTCAGGGGTGTTGGATAATCCTAATTAATTTCTTCTTATTTCCTGACAGGCATGTGCCTTTGTTTCTCTGGTGAAATCTGGTCAGTTGGTGAGTTCACATAATGAATCTATTCCAGAATTCTCACTTCTTTTGACTTCTTATCCAATATTCAGCAAAGATGTGCAGAAGAGTGGTTAGAACAAAATTCAATTAAATAAGACTTCCTGTTTTCATACTCTTACTGGGAAGTTACCAGTTCCATAATCTCATAAAGTTTACTTAATGATGGGTGTGAACCTCTTTCCTTATCTCTAAAATGACGAAATAAAAATAATACAAAAACGGTAAAAAGAGAGAGATAATGATATAACCCACATCATAGAGCAGGGAGAAAATAAGTTACTACCTAAATTGTGGTTAGAACAATGATTCACACAGGCTAAGCTCTGAATATATTTATATTAGTATTTTTTATTTCTACTACTAAACCCAAAGTTTGGAATATAAATATTTTAATAATTGAAAAGTCATATAGAGCATTGGTGACTCTGAAATTTTTTTCTAAATACTTCATTACAAGATGCACCATCCAAAAATCTCTATCCATAACCCATGGCAGTGAGCATTATGGTGAATAAAGGAATTGGAAACTGTAAGGAACAGTGCTCATTATGTGTGTATACATATGAAGAGCTTTCACCTTCCTTATTAGTTAGCTTGAATCTGATTAAACATAAAAAAGAGCACAGAAAGATTTGGAAGGACAAATGCACTGGTAGCAATATTGAATGGGTGAAAAATTGTGGATTGATTCATTTAAATTCGCTAATGTTGCTGGAAAGTCATGTCTTGTTACATGCAACTTTGGCAATTTGTACAGCACCATAATTTCCCAAGAAGACAGATTGTTATGTATAAATGCAATGAAGGTGTGTTAGAGGTAATGGACATATGTATGGAGATGATTAATAAATGTTGACATAGGAGTTTCAAAAATTAAAAGACTGGGGAAAGAAACAATGCAAATCCTTTCTCTACCCTTTAACATCACCACAGAACATTGCAATGCATTTGCATTGAAAACTGAATCAAGAACTGGGTCAGAGCTGACTTTTCTCATTTTAGAAAAGCCATTTAGTGTACATCTTTTTATTTTGGGTGGCTCTACCAAAATCCTAGTATCATGAACTTGGTATTGGAGGAGTGCTTGTATCAAATAAAACTGAAGTGATTAAATTCAAGAAGTGCTATACAAGAAAGCTACAGAACACTAACCAGCACACAGCTGGATGTGACTCTTCAATGATTTGGATAGATGTGCAAGCATACTCTCTGTCCTCTTTAGTAATGACACAAAGTAAAACAAAAAAAACCAGATGTACACTTAACACTTCTCTCACGGGGAGCACCATGAATTGTTTTCAAACTGTTTTACAAGTAAAATAGCCATGACAGATATTACCAAAGCTAAACACTGTTCATTATAAATCCAAAACTCACTAAGGATTTTCTTACAAGTACAATATAAAAGCTGAGAGAAATGTTCCTGACCTGGTTTTGACCATAGTTTCTTTGTAATTTTTAAAATATCTCTTTTATAACCCATTTGACACTTTATTTGGTTCATGGTATTCATCTCTATGTAAAATAGTCAACAAACACAGTTTGCAACTGAAATATTTAAAAATTAAATATTTGTGCTCAGAATCTTCTTTGACTTTTCAGAGCTTTACATTCTTCTTTGTGTCCTCACTAATTCTTGTAATAATCAAAAGAGAGGGGACAGATTTGCTCTAAAAGCATGCCCTCTTGGAGGTGTGAAAGTTACTCTCAGCCAAACTCATTGAGGATTCAAGTGTGAAGCACTGGTCTGTTGGTCTGGAAAAATTAAGATTTGTCTGGGGTTCAGGAAAATAGATCAATAAAGAGGCAATGTTTTAGTCTCAAGGAATAACCTGAGACCTGATGGGGCAGAGACAGAGGAAGATATTTGTTCCAAAGACAGAAACTTATAGAAGATTCACCGTTTGCTTATTTATCATCCTATTCCACCCAAATATTCCATGACAATCCTTGCATTAATATGGGCAACCAATATGAGGCTATAGAGAGCAAATGTTGCCCAAGTGACTTGAAAGTATTAATATCTTTCCAAAAGAATAAGTGCATGTCATCAGAGGTACATTGAACTTTTACTCAGGGAGTTCATTCCTGGAAGACTCTGATTGCTCAAAAGAATTATGGGGCCAAGTCCTGATGGTGTTGGAAAACAGCCTAGTCTGAAATCGATCATTCAAGAAGACCAGTAATACTATTTAAGATAATAGGGCAAGGGCTTATGTTAATATTACTGTATGCTAGTTATAAATATTATCCAAGAAAAGACCACTTGAAGCAATAATGTAGAGAAGCAGTTGATGGTAGAGCTAGAGTGATATTAGAACAACCAATATTAAAGGGAAGACTGTGTTCCTGTGTTCCAAAGAGAACTAGACAAATCTTGCAAAATTACACAGTATACAAATAATAGCATAATATTTATTAGGCATACCAGGTTAATGCCCTATAAAAATAAACCAAGTAACTTATGAATAACTATTTAGTTAAATATAAGCTAGAATATAAATTTTACTAATAATTTAGTTTAATAATGTAAAATACAACTTTATAAACTTGGGGTAGACTTACATCTTTAGTGAGTAAGGCACTTTCAGTTTTCCCAGGATTTTACTGCTATTCTAGGAGAGAATATAATATCCCTTCAATTTCATATGAGATACAGGTAGCAAATGATACCATAAGAATTAGAAATCAGTCTTTGATCAGATCAAGTACAAATGAGTATCTGAAAAACAATTTTCCGAGTGAAACCATATGAGAGTCCTATGGATTTTATTTTTTTAATGATCCCTAAGCTGGGCAGGCACAGTAGCACATGTCTATAGTTCCAGCATTTTGGGAGGTTGAGACAGGAAGATCCTAAGCTTTATGCCACCCTGAGAAATTTATTAATTTATCAACATTCTGTCTCAAAGTAAAAAAGATAAAAAAGGGCTAGAGGTGTTGTTCTGTGGTAGAGTGTGCCTAGGTTTAATCTTTAGTCATGAAAACAAAACAAAACAAAAAATAAAAGCTGCAAACAGGAGCTGTGTTGTTATAAATTTTCTTTCAACATTTCTCCTCATAGAAATATCATTTTTCCCAATTGTATTCACACCACACTAGGGTGTGGCTTTAAAGGTGAATTTTCTAGTTTATGATATATAATGTTTTCATTTTATTTTCCTAACATCTGTATAAGTTGCAAGTAACAGAGTAGTTCATCATCTTGCCCGAGTACCACAGATAAACAATCCTATTTACTTCAAGAGATCTAAGTTACAATATATCAGCATATATTGCATACAATACCATTAAATATATTTATAATCAATGGAAAAATTATATGATTGAATAAAACCATAAGTTGGGCAAAAAATAAAATCATTTACCCATGGGACACTTACCCAGGTCTTTCTTGCCTTAAAATCTTCTGACTAATTTAATAAATCTAGTTAATAGACTAAGATTAAAAATAAAATCCTCATGGACTGACGGAGGGTGGGAGCGCTTGCTCTCTTTTCCTATGGCAATGTAACTTTCTCTTTAAAACCATGGTTTTAAAATTTGACAAAGTATAAAGTAAGTATATGAATTCTGAAACCGATCAGCATTTCTTAGATGCTCATCAGAAGAATGGGTTGTGGTGTTGCTATTAAATAGTGCCAGTCCCCAGAGAATGGAAGTCTACTCCAGCAGTCAGCATAGAACATGAAACCAGAGGAGAAATGAATATTGAGAGCAGACCATCTCACAGGGCCCCTGGTGGATTCTTGAAACCCTCCTGTGTTAATGCATCATGTAGCTATTCTCCCAGTTGGTATATGATTTCAGCTCTTCGGCTGCTCACTAGAAGACAACTATAATGGCTTAAATGGCACTGAAGAAACCCCTAAATATGCATTTCCTTACACATGTAGTAAACCAGCAAACATAATAATTCTGGAGAAAGGCACAAATGATGGTTCCTAATAAAATTTCACTCAGCTTGTATGTTTAACCTGTGTAGAATATATATGAATCCTGAAGAAGAACACTGGAGTATCTATCATACACTTAACCACATGATGAACTCCACTGTAGCTGCTTTTACAGTGCAGCCTAATTACCAGAAACAATCAACATAGACTTTTGTCAATTGGCATGCAACTCTCAATTTGGAAAATTTTCTTTGTTTTATACTATCTGACAGTGACCACAAAGAATAATGTATTTCCAACTAGCAAGTGTATTATGTCTTACCTAATGCCCATATCCTACATAATGACTGCCTATCTAACTTCTAACATATACCTAAATAATCCCAATGTCCTAAAGGACAAAAGTCTTGCAGTCTGTATTTATGATATAATTTTGTTAAGAATAGGTAAGGAAAAGGTAAGCATACTCTAGATTTCTAAGAAAGACATATACTTGGCAGAAAATAAGAGGTAGATTGAAGAAATTTTCATGTACTACCATATAATAATGTTTCTTACTTTTTCTCATTTGAAGACTGTCAGGGTATACTGTCCGAGTTGAAAAGCAAATTGCTTTTGAGAAAGAGCTACATTAGTATACTGTAGATTTTAAAAGGCAAAACACATCTCATCTATTATATTGTTTACTACCCAGGTTTGTTAATCTGTTGCAAAGACTACCTGTCAGGGTTTAGCTGAGTTGGGAGAGAGAGAGGATTAAGTTGTCAGGTATTGGAGTAGCCAATTAAAGCAACAAGCCAAAAACTAAAAGATCTAATCCTTATATCAGTTCTAATAAATGGAAATAGTAAGAGTTCTAAAACCCCAGAAAGCAAAGACTTCCCTCTTTTATCTTGGCGCTGTTCAAAAGTGATTTAGGGGCTTCATACAGGCATATAAGTCTGGGAATGAATGGAGCTGGTAGTTTTAGAACCTCAAAGTGAAGGGAGGAAGGGGTTGGGGAGGGCTGGGTACCGAGAAGCACTGAGCCTTGGGTAAGAGCCTGAAAACACATCTCCAATGTCTCCACGGTTTGCCCTTTCCTCTTTCCTGAAGAGGCCGTAGCTTAGGGACAGATAAGGAGGCACCGGGTCCTGGAAGATATGTAACAGAAAAGCGTGGCCAACCAGGAGTGCTCATTCTTTGACTTCAAGTCCAGCTGCCCTGCATTGACTGCATCAAGCCTGATAAGGGGTGTCAGCCTTTCTCCATGGTTGTGAGGCCTGCCTGGAAATTCTTTCTCATTGCCTCTGTTAGGCCTGAAAAAATCACGTATACATTTTTAATCAGGAACCAGACTCCTTAGTATCTAAAAAAGAAGCACATGAACAATTCTTATCATTTCAAGACAAAAGTTAATTATTGTTATATACCTCATTACCAATAAAATTTCTCTTCTGTTACCTTAGTTTCAATAATAAAATACACAATCTTCTTATATTTCCTTACTTCTTTATATTTGAAAAATTCTCTTGTTTTCTTGTTCCTTGCATGGAATGAACTAAGTCGGGTTGTATCATAGAAAATGCCCTCCATCTAAATAGATTAAATGTTAGCCATTTTGGGGAGAAGTTTTTGACCTTACTAGAAAAGTTAAGCAGCTTATTGCTTATTTTCTTAAAATCTTTGCCATAATGCTTTTTCTGCTATATAGTGCTTTATTGTAGTTACTAAAAAATTTTCTTGAACTTTTACATGCAGGGATAAAATATTGTATAGAGCCTAAAAGTTGGAAGCAATATAATATCAAATATCAAATCATTTCTTGTGTGAAGCAAAAATACACACAAGAGGAATGCAATGATATAGTTTACCAAAAAAAAAAAAAAAAAAAAAAAATGGAAAAGAAAAGAAAAAGATTCCTTCTGCATTAGTTGACAATTTAGTTTACACAGCAATAAAATATAAACCCTGAAATCTCCATGGCATAATGCTATAAAGTTTTATTTCTTACTCATTGTAAGGGCATGTCTAAAAGTCTGTATTGCCTCAACATTATAGTTTCGGGTTTCTTCATAGCAGGAGAAAGTAAAGCTAGTGAATCACACAGTAGGTTTTAAAGCTTTTGTCTGGGAATAACATTTATTGTTAATGTCCACTGGTCAGAACTGATCACAATTCCAAATCTAAGGGGATGAAGGAATGGTTGGAGAAGAGCATGTGAATATTTCACAAAATATAAATGTCTCTCTAACTTATCCATATATGCTCCAAAATTTCTATAATATTAAGACACATAAAGGAGGGCATATTGAAAGCATACAAAGAAAATACATTGCAAGCTATAAAATTATTGGGAACCTCAGATCAAAAGCTGAAACCTTTTGTAACAGTTATTTTAAGAAACAATGCATTTTTGTTATATCTGTTATTTGAATTCTCAGAAAATGTTTCTCATACATAAGGTTTTCATTTGCCTCTCCACTGTAATGAAGTCTTCCTGTATATAGGAACAGGGTTAAATACAAAGTTGAATAAAGAGTTGAATACAGACTAACATTCACAAAAGTTATATTGGTAGTTCAGAGCATCCATCATTTGAGTCAGACTTTCCGGAAATTATGACAGGCTATGGTACCATGTATTTAGTAAGAGTTGTGAAAGTAAAATGGTTGTTTGAATTAACTACATTGTTACTTAAGAGGAGCATGACAATGGAATGGCTTGTCAGCTCCTCTGAGATGCATTTTGGCCATGCCACCTCCTCTATAACTGTATGGTATGTCACATTGTATCTAGTGTAAGAGGTGAATTTGCATAATGAATAATGTAATCCTTGTAACTTTAGCACGACATCTAATGCTAGCAGTTTTATTATTGAGCCACTCATTTAAGGATGAAAATTATTTAAAATTCTTTCACATTTTAAGTCAAACTAAAATGAAAATAGTGAAGGACCATATTTTACTGCATAATGATCACCACCACATTGACATATATATTCACGAGAATTCCAGGAATTCTAATCTTCTTGTACCAAAGTCAGTTTAGTAATAAAAGATTTTTAAGTAATATTGGCAACATTTTCTTTTTAAAAAGTTTCACATAATGCTTGCTCCCATTTTTTGAAGAAAAAATAAACTGAGAGTATAAAGTTGTGAAATATGGAAATTTATCATCAGCACATTGAAACATAATGAAGAGTTGTTACACATCATAATTCAATTAATGGTAAATATTTTGAAATTATATGGAAGAGGTGGGATGGTCAGTAATAAAACCTAAGCAGTAATGATTCATTCTTAATCAGTTTTGAAAAAATAGTGTAAATAGTGATTTGCGTGTGTGTGTGTGTGTGTGTGTGTGTGTGTGTGTGTGTGTGTTGGTATCAAACCCAGGTCCTTGAGCGTGCTATTGCCATGTTCTATCCCTGATCTATACTCCTAGCCTTTGTGAGATGATTTTAAACAAATTGTGATTTTAAAATTTGATGCAGTCATTTTTATATGGCTCAAGTAAAATAAAGGCATCATTTTGCATTTAAGGTTAAAACTGTCCAAATAATTTAATGAAACCATGTTCTTGAGATTGAAACAAGACATTAAGAGTATCATCTCACGCTGGCACACAACTATAATCCCAGCGACTCCAGAGACTGAGGCAGGAGAATCAAAAGTTCAAAGCCAGCCTTAGCAACTTAGCTTGGCACTTAGTAACTCAGCGAGACCCTGTCTCTAAATAAAATACAAAAAAAAAAAGGACTGGGGATGTGGTTTGGTGGGTAATCAACCCTAGGTTCAATCATCAGTACAAAAAAAAAAGAATACCATCTCAGTAGAATATTTTGGATTCTTTCTTTCAGAGGTTCTACTGATAGGTATGTAAGTTTCAAATGTTTACCTCTATGATTCAAGGATAAGACTTTTGCTTTTAATTTAATATACTTTTTACTATAAACTGTGAAAAATTAGGACATGTAATAGTGATAAGAATATCAGTTCATATTGAAAACATTTAAGTTAGAACATGAATACGAAAGAAACGAGAACAGGCAGGTCCAATAAATTGGAAGTTTGAGAACAGCTTGAGCTGAGGTGGTCATTATGTTGGGTTATGGAGTTCTAATATCAGGTCACTGTTTTGCATTCATACCAAAGCAGAATTTGTATCTTCCTCTCCAAATATTTCCAATATATTTTGGAAATAACATTTTATGTCTATTTAAGATTCACAGAGATTTGTAGCTAGGTAATTAAATAAGTATTCACTTTTCTTGTGCTGTGACCCAAATTTAAGGTTAACTTGGTGAGAACTGATAAGGAACTAAGTTCCATAGACTCAAGGAATATGTTCATGGGAATTTCATATATAAGATTCTAAAAGTTATAGGATCTTGGCAGATAAACCTCCCCTATCATTATGGTACCAGAATAAAGAATACATAAGATACCCCAAAATTGAGAAACCTTCATAATAATCTGTTTTGCCTACATAGTTAAGGAGTATGATGAGATAATTATTTCAGACAAAGTTTATGGGACTGAGATTCAGGCAACTGAAGAGAGGTCCAAAAGACCAAGGTTTCACTACCAACTGGGAAATGATTTTACAGCCGTTTTATATCTGGAGTGGAAATCTGGGTGTCAAAAATCCTAGTACACTTTATGTGGTTGTGTTATTTTACAAATGAGTCTTCTTCATATACTACCTGTGCATGTCATCAAATGGAAGACAGTTTTGGGAATCTTGTATTAGGATGGATGCAATTATGAATTCTTTTATCCAACCATTATAGTAAAAACAAGTGATTGTCTAATGATAGTTTGTTAAAATATATGTATTTCTATACATGTGTAAATATTTAATTGACAAAGGAGTTTTTCTGACACATAGAAGCATAAAAATTATTAAGTTTAATGGTAGAAATTTATGATATATATGAATAAATATTCATAGACCTATTATGAGGCATTATCACAATAAATAATTATGTAAAAAATGATTTCTCATTGCCAATCTAATTTTTATACATAAATGCAACTATATGATCTATCGGTTTCACTTAAAAGGAGAATTATTTAGCACTGCATATTTGAGAATTTTTAATCTACCATAGTTTTCCATCTGCCAAGACTAATTCACTTTTACATTTTAGCATTAAGCTTGGTTAAAATTCCAGTTAATAATGGTTAAAACCTCATTATCTTTTGAAATGATAAACCGTACTTATTGGGCATAGAAATATAATTCACTGATTAAAACACTAAAATAAATAGTTTATTTTTTAAAAAAAGCAGTAATCCTAAACCTTAAAACTGTTCCTCTTGGCAGAAGAGTAAAATCAAACATTGTGTCAAAACTAAAATAAAATAGAAATATTTAATATACTAAGCATTTATAGAGTATTCTATCATAATCTAATTCATTCAGCATCTGTGAAATTTTTCATATACAGTTAAAAATGTAACAGCCTTGATAAATTATCCTCTAGGTAGCCATACATTTATTGATTTTGTTAAAGGCGTATTGAAATGTTACTTTTCTGGGTCAAACAGTCAAGTTAATTTACAAGCTTAAGACTCACTTGTCCCAAAGTCGGAAATATTATTTGAGAATAATTTCATTATAGAATGGAAGCAAAAAAAAAAAAGTCCAGAATGCACAGCAGAGTTATTAACAAGTTATTTAGAAAGAAACATCAAAGATAGTTATTTCAATAAAAAAAAAAAATCAGTGAATTTTTCCCCAGGCATTACATTTTAAATATATCTCATAATTTCTTATTTTTATTTATATTGAAACCATGGCCTTTTTAAAAGAAGTAGAAAAATATGCCATCAGACTAGTTTAACCTAAAGGAAAGTAGAATAAATAAAGGTAAAACAATTTTGTTTTCTAGATCTCAAGTCCAAATCCAAACAACTATAATTCTACAAGGTATTTAAATGTAATTTCTAACATATAAACTGGCACTACCTTGATTGTCATGACCATATGTCCTAACACATGAGTTTTTATTATGCCATAAATTAAAAATAGATTATCTTCTTTTCATACATGGATTCTTGAAACAGCCCCCATCCCTATCTGATGGCTAGAGGACAGGAGAGTGAAGCAAATAGATATCCTGGTAATAAAGGACCATTGTGAGATTTTTAATGCTAAATCTCTTCATGTTTTAGTAATATAAACAGAAAGTACCACACTAGAGTGAGGTCATACAAGATATTCCAACAACAGGAAATGTTCTACTCAAAATGGGATAATAGAGGGGTTCAGAAAAGAGGAAATTCCAAGAGAAGTAAATAGTTAATGGGAAATGGCTTGTAACAATTCTACAAATATATTACAGATTATTATAAATATCAAAATGTTGGCCAAATTAAGTATTCATGGATAAAACAAGTACACCAAAAAGAACTTTAGAAGTGGCAATGGTATTTATTTGTATCTATTTCCAGATTTGATATGTAAAAACAAATATTCACAATATTTGTAAAAATAAACTTTCAATTTACTGAGATCTCAAAAATGGTAAAATACATCTCTCACAGATGTATTCCTTTAAATGACACACAATGAATATCAAACCTGGTATTTTTAATTTAAATATTATTTCTTCTATTTTAATATTTAATAAATAAATATTACATATTTTTTTACTTACCACACTAAAAATGATGCTTTGTCATTTTAAGTCACCTATATATTAATAATAAAATAATAAACAGCATTAGTATAAATTAAAACCCTATGGAACCAGATAAAATCTCTTTCATCTATAATTGAAAGTTTCTAAGCTAAAATATAAGGAAAAAATTCAGCTTTATATTAAAAAAACACAAAATAGAACATGAGATTATTCTTTCTGTAAGAATAAGAAGTTGACAGGATTTGTTTATAGCTTTTCAAAATGCTATTGATTTTTAATTTATTGTAACATGTGAATTATATTTGAAAGCAGTCTTCCAAAGTCAGATCTTAACTGTAACTTCAGAGAAAACACCTAAATATTTAATTAAGAAGACTCCTAAAACAATAGGGAAATTAATTGTACTTATTCAATTATTATAAAAATAAGATTAACTTTCCCTTGTAATAGTCATGGGTTGTTTAAAAAAGCGTGCTTGACAAATTAAATTGTATTTCCATTTTGCTTTCCTCATGCACTGGTAATTCTGAATATTCACAAAGGCTCTATATTTATAAACAGATTATGGCTTCCCTAGACAATGGAAATAAGGAGGTGGGAAACATAAGACTATTATAATTCCTAACAGCAAACATTTGCTGAGGTTGAAAGTAAAGCTCTAGAATATGAAAACATGGGTGTATATTAGATATCTTTTTAAAAGCTTAACAAACGGATGAACCAGCATGCCCACTGTATTAAGCAGGCAAGCATTCAAACCAGGTTTGTAATGTGAGAACATTCAATATGTTTACCAACACTAAAGTTCAAAAACATAAACTGAAAATATATTTTCTGTCTGGATGCCTATATCACTTTATGCTATATAAACCCTTCTCATGTGAAAGGGAGAGAAGGCAAACTTCATTCCCAGTGTGATGGTGTTTGGAGTGGGGCCTTTGGAGGTGAAGCCTCAAGACTTTGATTAGTGCTGTAATAAAAGAGGACAAAGCCTCATTGCTTCTCCCTCCAAGAACACAGTGGCAAGCTGGCCATCTATGAACCAGAAACCAGATGTTACCAGATACTGAATTTATCAATGACTTTTCTCCTAGCTTCCAGAACTCTGAGAAATAAATTTCTTTCACTTATTGGCTACCTAGTTTATGATACTTTTGTTACAGCAGTCAAAATGGACAAAGACAATCTTTCCACCATAAACACACTTTAAAAAGTATACTTATTATTATTTTCATATTCTCTATAAAAGGAGTGATATGTAAGATATCAAAAATTGGTGGTACTTGGGTATAGTAGATAAGTCATTGTCAAATTATTCCTTCATTGTAATACAAGGCCTGTGAGAAAATTGGCAGTACCACTCAAAACTAACCCTATTCCTCTGAAAATAATAAAGTAAAACTGCAATGCAAGTTTTGCCTCAAAGCTGTGTAGTTTGTCTTAGGTTAAAAAAAAAAAAAAAAAAAAAACTCTTGGTTTTATTTCCAAAATTAATCAAAATATATTGGTGGGACATACATAGGGTGAATATTCCATTGTGAAAGGGAAACTAGGGATAAAGGAACAGTGTCAGGTCCGGAGCAAGTCCAAAACTGAACAAGACATACCTTTTAAGACTTTAGAATAAATCTCTCTGGCTCCACATTCTGGTCTCTGGCCAGCTGCAGAGAGGTCCAGTCTTGAACCTATTAATATAGTGATCCTGTCCTCACAGCTCTTCCAGGTGGGGGTTAAGATCTACCAGCTCCAGGTGGGTAACATGCCCATGGATTTGGAAAGATGTTCTTTGGCTTTTTGAAAGCAAGGCATTGCCACCCCTTCCCCTCTTGAAATGAAAGGGGCATCTCTGATTATCTCTGGTTCTACTGGAAGTCATTCCATTCTTATCTTGAAGAATAGAACACATTTGCTCTATGGACCCATCCTGTGAAATAGGAGTCTGACAACATCCCCTTTTGCCTTTCTGACTCCTTTTTCTTCTTTTCATACTGATTCAGTCTATGGTTCTTACATACTAGTATTCTAAACCATTGCTTTTTCACACTCATAGTGTTCTCTCATGTTTTGCATGATTTCTTTCTTTTATCTTTTGAAACATAGGTAGGTTGAGAATTTTCCAAACTTTTAACCTCTGGCTATTTTTATTTATTTATTTATTTTTGCTTAATAACTCCATCTTCAAGTCATTTCTCTCTCTCTTTTTTAAATTTTACTATAACAATAAATAGAACTGTTCTTCAACACTATAGTTGTAAATCTTCTCAGCTAAATACACAGCTTCATTGCTTATAAGTTCTACATTCCAGAAACAATAAAACTTGAACACAGAGCTGGGGTTGCAGCTCCTTGGTAGAGAGTTTGCTTAGTATATATAAGACCCTAGTTGGGATTGCCAGTCCTGTAAACAAACAAAACAAACACAAACAAACAAAATTCAGCAAGGTTTTTTTTTTCCATTTTTTAAGGGCCTTCCTTCCAAATACCACCACTGAGAATAGATTTAAATATATGAATTTTGGAAGAACACAAATATGTAGTCATTAATAATTTCATAAATTAAAATTCATGACAAAGTCTCAACTTTTTAAATTAAACATTCTTAGTCATTTGAATTTTCCTCAGGTGAATCACTTGACTTTATAACATGATCTATATGTTGATATCACATATAGACATAAATAGGTAATCTATAAAGAGAAATTTCATTTACTCCACAAAAGAAGATTCCTGATTTTGCACAGGATATGCATAGTTATAATCAATAAATTATTTGCTCATCATAGCTACATTTTCTGGTTTGGGGATATAAGGTTATAAAGATACTAATAAATAGGTACTTTTTAGTTATTTCCTAGTCTGTTTGTTAAACACTATTTCCACTGAATTCATTATGATCATCTTTCTGCCTCTGTTTAAATATCACTTATCTTAGGATTGGATTAACCATGCTCTAAATTTAGAGGGCATGTATACTACAGATTATCCATATAATTCTGATTTATGCCTGCTCTTTCAGCATAATTATTAACAATCCCTCCTCATTTCACTTTCTAAGGTTTACTGGTCCAGGTATTGGGTTATTCACCTAAATTACTCTAGAATCCATTCACTACCCACAAATGTCTCAAATTTCACAAATCAAAGAGAACAGGACCAATTGTTTCCACAGTACAATTTTGTATCACTGTGAGTTTCTATATAAGATCCAATTAAGAACTCTCACTTCTCTTTGTACACATAAACTTCACAGACTGCAGGGAAACTGTGTACTTCTCTCTACAAGGATCACATATTTCTTTCTATTAATTCTCTGTGGTAATAGCTCTTCTTGTTTGTTTATTTTTCCTTGAGCTCTGGGATGATTCTCCAACCCTTAGTGAACATAGTTATATAAATCATCACTTTTGTTGGTTTTCCTGGGAAGCAATTTGTAGCTGTCAGCCATACCTCTCTGTGAAAGTTTAGCTCCTTTGCCATTTGAAAATACTCACAGCCCCCTGATAGACATTGTGTTCCAGATTTATTGGTGGGTCATGTTGTAGAAATAAAATGCAACTTTACTACTCATCTAAAATATTTTATATAGATCTTTTAATGTCTTTATGGAGTACTAACAACTCTCCCACAGCACTCAAGGATAAATGAGAAAAATGCTTTTATTTTTTTTTTTCCACATTTCACAGCTTCTCCCCTGTACAACTCCTGAAAAGTATTCCAATTTGAGTCTTTGGTGGTGTGTTGGTCAGCTTTGTATCACCATGACTAAAACCTGAGCAGGGGGGAAAAGAAAAAAAAAAAAAAAAAACTTGGAAGAGGGAAAAATTATTGTGGCTAATAGTTTCAAAGATCGTGGTCCATCATTGACTGGCTCCATTAATTTGGACCTGAGGTGAGGCAGAACCTTATGGCCGAGGGATATGGTGGAGGAAAGATGCTCACCTCATAAGAGCAGGGAAGCAGAGGGAGGGGGAGAGAAAGGGGCCAGAATTAAATACCTTTCCAGGGAATGCCCCAGTGACATACTTCTTCAAATTAGGGCCACTACCTGAAGTTTCCACCACCTCCTATTAATATCCATCAGATTATTTATTCATCAATGGATTTATCCACTGATGAGGCAAGAGCCCTCATGATTCATTCACTTTCCAAAAGCCCATCTCTGAACACTGTTGCCATGGGAAGAAGATCTTCACCACATGAGTATTGGGGGATCATTCCAGAAAAAAAAAAAAAAAAAACAGCAGTATTCACATTACTACAGTATTCTAATATTACTAATATACCTTATATTACTCATCCTTTAGTAAAGTTCCTGTGAAATGATATAAATAATGCTATTGTTTCTGTTTAGTTTTGACTTTTGGTGTATTGAAAGTTTTTGAAGAATTGGTAGCCTCATAGCCAAACTTGGAATGACCTGTATTTTACAAACTCTGTTTTATTTTATTCAGCCTCCCCAAAGAAATGGTTATTTGTTATAAAATATTTCCACAGCCCTTTTTATCAATAATGGTATCCATGACATCTAGGAGAAGAAGTCTGTTATTAGAAGTTATGTTTTAAACAGAGTTTATTTTAATAAAGAAGTAAAAGTACAAAAAGAAAATGAATTTAACAGAATAAATTATTTATATAAAATTGAATCAAATATCTAGCAAAATTTATTTCTGTGAAAATATCTAGAAAGATAAGATGGTGGTTATGAATATTTAAAAAAGAAAAATTTTTTAAAAAGTGTGCAGAGCTTTTCTGGTGATTAAGAAAGGCTAAAAGCATGGCATAGATTCATTAGGACACGGAATCTAATGAGCACTTGATTCTCAAAGGGGTATTTCATCATTTTCATTTGAACTAACCACAGGTTAATTCTTTTATTCTATTACTCTACTGATGTTCTTTATAAAGTAGAAGTCTTTCTTTCATTGGAAAATCAAAAGTTAATGCCAAGGAAATTGATTATATGCTGGAAATCTCCCTGCTGGAATTCATACATGCTTTAATGGAAATATAAATGGGTAAATTGTGGGACCCACCTCTGACATCAAATGAAAAATTCAGAATAAGTTCTGTAATGTCATGAAGAACAGTTGTTCAGCATCTCACAATTGATTCTAAAATCAATTTCAAACATATTCAGGTCTTACTGCATTTTTTAGTTATTTTTCTTGGAGACACTTTGGTCATACAAATTCTAATATGACTGATTTATCATAAAATAATAGAGCAAAAAATATATTAACTGACGAAAATTCAAGGCCGTAAAGACAAAATGAATTCAGATTCCAAATGAAAGAAAGTAGGTAAAGTAAACTTAGGAAAACATCAAGAATGCAGAAATTCTCATTTGCAATATAATGAGTAAATTCATTTTAAAGTAATGTTGCCTTTATTGACCTGAGCAGGATAAGACCATTGATTAAAAAAAAAAAAAATTACTGAACAGAAAGACCTCTTGTGACTTCAACCACAAGCAAGTAATGCATCTATTGACTGTTAAAGTCTCTGTGATGAAAACAGAAACATAAGAAACATTTCAAAAAATGTGTTGTGTTTCATTTTTCCCTAACCTGACAATTTTTGTTCACTCTTTGAAATTGTAAGGGAAAGAAAATATCTAGTTAAAAGACAGATCATAGTATTTCCTTCCAACTTATCCCAATGAGATAATAATCACATATTAAAAGAAATATGATAAAATAGTTTAACACATCATGTGAATTAATCATCCTAATTATAATAAAGATACTTTGTTGAAATTCAATTAATTATTGATTTAGCACATGGAAATAAATATAACAAAAACTGTTTCATGTATAGTTATGATACCGATTAAAATGTTCTTTGAAATGTGTAGCAAGATTAAAAAAATATGACTTTCTACTAAATTAAAAAATGTACAGACCCAATAGAGTTTAGCTTTAAGTGAATTAACTGCACACTTATTAAGAACATATTGTATACCAGGTTCTTTGCTAACTGCTTTCAAAAAAATTGATCTTAAATATTCATAATTATTTGCATAGATAAGGTTTAGGTGTAAATATCAAGGTTCAGAGAAAAGGTGGCATTGAAAAGATTACATATATGTCAGATGAAGAAGCTGCATATGAAATAAAAAGCTTGTGATTCCAGGTTCATCACATTTCCCACTGGAAGTGTGATCCCTCACTTCATAACTATGCATCACAGTGACATTTAGGCATTTGATATATTTTAGGACCATGTTAAGTGTTATACCCAATGTTATTTTATGTAAATATAACTTTCTACCCTAACTATGTATATACTTCATTAAAAACATTCCATGAATTACTGAATCAAATTCACAATGTTAATATATAGAGAACAAAAAATATAAATTCTTATTTCAATCATTTTGTGTTCATCATTGAATATTGAGTGTAGTAAAAAATGCAATAAATATTAATTACCCCATACTATATACAATGTTAAAGCACATTTTAAGCATCCGTAAATTTTCTATACATCAGAAGATGTTACCTGTGCGATATTTTATAATTACTTCTGTAATTTTGTCTATGATTGTTGTCTCCATGATAAACGACAAACACATTTAAGTATTGCTAAATATATTTTTCTCATTCTTCATGTAATTCAATATGTCATACTATCTAGTGTCTGAGCTCATCAAGAATAGAATTCGGACCATTTTTCATACCCGTAGTCCCATACTTCATACTGAAATAAATCTGTGTTAAGTATACAAGTGAACTATTAACTTCCTGAGACTAAGAATTTAATGTGACTGAAATGGTGAAGTTAAATGAAGTCTGACTGTTGCTGGTTGTAGAATCTAACTGAGGCTAAGGTACTTGAGTCTTACTCATCATCTATCACCCAAATGCATGATGACTTACTTTTCTATATATAAAGTTGTGAGTGGAGATTGACCACGACCTTTTGTTTGCTTGGGTCTGTTATTTTCTTTGCCCCTGTTCAAAAAGAACCTTATCAGATCAGAAGTAGGCACTTATTAAACTCTCAGTTTTTGCATTTGAAATATTGGTTTTTATTCTAAGCATATTGCTGTAGATATTTTAGTCAGAAACATGAAATTCTGAGGAAATTGTCTTACCCAAAATATTTCATATTTCAATTGATGCATCATATCTAGATTGCTTGCATAGTGTTTGAGCTAAAATTAAATTACTATTCTATTAGGGAATTTTAGAAATCTGAATGGGAATTTAAGGATGAAAATATAATCTGGGCACGATGGAGGACTCATGTAATCGCAGAGACTTCCAATGCTGAGACAAGAGGATCACATTCTAGACCAACATAGGCGATTTAGCAATACCCTGTGTCAAAATAAAATAAAAAGGTCTGGGGATGTACAGCAGAGATAGAGCAACCCTGGGTGCAATCTCCACTTACACCACCAAAAAAAAAAAAAAAAAATGTGAATAGATAGGTATTCTATTCTGAAAATAAAAATTCCTTGAATGATTTGACAGAGGCCATTACTTGGATAGAAACAAATTGGTACCGTATTTGCACTCAAGGAGATTACTCTTGTTTTCTAAGTAAATCTTAGAAAATAAAAGATGGCATACAGTAACAGAGTTAAGCATATATATAAAAATCCCCCCAGAATTCTCATTTTTAGGCAAAAAAATTCAATGTAAGCCTCTTTTTTTAAAATTTATTTTTATTGTAAAAAATGGGATATATCTTGTTTCTCTGTACATGAAGTAGAAGCATACCATTTGTGTAATCATATATTTACCTAGGGTAATAGTTTTTGATTAATTCTCTTATTTTTTTTTCTTCCCCTCACCCTTCCCACCCCTCTTTTCCCTCTATACAGTCCCTCTTTCCTTCATTCTTGATCCCCTCCCACCCCCCATTATGTGTCATCATCCGCTTATCAGCCAGATCATTTGTCCTTGGGTTTTTTGAGATTAGCTTATCTCACTTAGCATGATATTCTCCAATTTCATCCATTTGCCTGCAAATGCCATAATTTTATTATTTTTTATGGCTGAGTAATATTCCATTGTGTGTGTGTGTGTGTGTGTGTGTGTGTGTGTGTGTATCACAGTTTCTTTACCCATTCATCAGTTGAAGGGCATTTAGGTGTTCCACAATCTGGCTCTTGTGAATTGAGAAGCTATGAACATTGTTGTGGTTATATCTCTGTACTATGCTGATTTTAAGTCCTTTGGGTATAGGCCAAGGAGTGGGATAGCTAGGTCAAATGGTGGTTCCATTCCAAGTTTTCTAAGGAATCTCCACACTGCTTTCCAGAGAGGCTGCACTAATTTGCTGCCCCACCAGCAATGTCTGAGTGTACCTTTTTCCCCACATCCTTGCCAACACCTATTGTTGCTAGTATTCTTGATAATCACCATTGTAAATGGGGTGAGATGGAATCTTAGGGTAGTTTTGATTTGAATTTCTCTTAATTACTAGAGATGTAGAACATTTTTCCATATATCTGTTGATTGCTTGTAGATCTTCTGTGAAGTGTCTGTTCATTTCCTTAGGCCATTTGTTGATTAGGTTATGTGTATTCTTGGTGTAGAGTTTTTTGTGTTCTTTATGTATTCTGGAAATTAGTGCTCTATTTGAAGTATGAATGGCAAAGATTTTCTCCCACTCTGTAGATTCTCTCTTGGCATTGCTGACAGTTTCCTTTGCTGAGATAAAGCTTTTTAGTTTGAATCTATCCCAGTTGTTGATTCTTGCTTTTATTTCTTGTGCTATGGGAGTCCTATTAAGGAAGTCTGATCCTAAACTGACATGTTGAAGATTTGGACCTATTTCCTATTTTTTCTTCTATAAAATGGTCTGATTTCCAAGGTCCTTGATCCATTTTGAGTTGAGTTTTGTGCAGGGAGAGAGATAGGGATTTAATTTCATTCTCTTGTATATGGATTTCCAGTTTTCCCAGCACCATTTGGGAAGAGGCTATCTTTTCTCCATTGCACATTTTTGACACCTTTGTCTAGTATGAGAAAATTGTATTTATTTGAGTTTGTGTCCATGTCCTCTATTCTGTGCCATTGATCTACCTGTCTATTTTGGTACCAATACCATGCCGTTTTTGTTGCTATTGCTTTGTAGTATAGTTGAAGATCTGGTATTGCGATACCCCCTGCTTCATGCTTCCTGCTAAGGATTGCTTTAGTATTTTTGGTTTCTTATTCTTCCAGATGAATTTCATGATTGCTTGCTCTATTTCTATGAGGTATGTCTTTGGGATTTTAATTGGAATTGCATTGAATCTGTATAGCACTTTTGGTAGTATGGTCATTTTGACAATATTAATTCTGCCTATCCAAGAACATGGGAGATCTTTCCATCTTCTAAGGTTTTCTTTAATTTCTTTCTTTAGTGTTCTGTAGTTCTCATTGTAGAGGTCTTTCGCCTTTTTTGTTAGATTGATTCCCAAGTATTTCATTTTTTTCGAGGATTTTGTGAATGGGGTAGTTTTCCTAATTTCTCTTTCTGAAGATTCATCACTTATGTATAAAAGTGCATTAGATTTATGAGCATTGATCTTATATCCTGCTACTTTACTGAATTCACTTATGAGTTCTAAAAGTTTTCTGGTGGAATTTCCTGGCTCCTCTAAATATAATCATGTCATCATCAAATAGGGATAGTTTGAGTTCTTCTTTTCCTATTCGTATCCCTTTAATTTCCTTGGTCTGCCTAATTGCTGTGGCTAGAGTTTCAAGGACAATGTTGAATAGAAGTGGTGAAAGAGGGCATCCCTGCCTTGTTCCAGTTTTTGGGGGGAATGCTTTCAGTTTTTCACCATTTAGAATGATATTGGCCATGGGCTTAGCGTAGATGGCCTTTACAATGTTAAGGAATGTTCCCACTACCCCAATTTTTTCTAGTGTTTTGAGCATGAAGGGATGCTGCATTTTATTGAATGCTTTTTCTGCATCTATTGAAATAATCATGTGATTCTTGACTTTAAGTCTGTTGATATGGTGAATTACGTTTATTGATTTCCGAATGTTGAACCAACCTTGCATCCCTGGGATAAAACCCACTTGATTGTGGTGCACTATCTTTTTAATAGATTTTGGTATGGTATTTGCTAAGATTTTGTTGAGAATGTTTGCATCAATGTTCATTAAGGATATTGTTCTGAAATTTTCTTTCCTCGATGTGTCTCTGTCTGGTTTAATTATCAGGGTGATAATGGCTTCGTAAATGAGTTTGGGAGGGTTCCCTCCTCTTCTATTTCATGAAATACTTTGAGCAGTATTGGAATGAGCTCTTCTTTAAAGGTTTTGTAGAACTCAGTTGAGAACCCATGTGGTCCTGGACTTTTCTCTGTTGGTAGGCTTTTGATGACTTCTTCTATTTCATTACTTGAAATTGATCCATTTAAATTGTATATGTCCTCCTGGTTCAGTTTAGGTACTTCATATGTCTCTAGAAACCTGTTGATGTCTTTGAGATTTTCTATTTTGCTGGAGTATAGATTTTCAAAATAGCTTCTAATTATGTTTTGTATTTCACTCATGTCTGTTGTGATATTTCCTTGTTCATTCTGAATTTTAGTAATTTAGGTTTTCTCTCTCCTTATCTTTGTTACTGTGGCTAAGGGTTTATCAATTTTGTTTATTTTCTCAAAGAACCAACTGTTTTATTTTGTCAATTTTTTCTATTGCTTCTTTTGTTTCAATTTTATTGATTTCAGCTCTGATTTTAACTATTTCCTGTCTTCTACTACTTTTGGTGTTGGTCTGTTCTTCTTTTTCTAGGGCTTTGAGCTGTAGTGTTAGGTTATTTATTTGTTGATTTTTTCTTCTTATATTGAATGCACTCCATGAAATAAATTTTTCTCTAAGTACTGCTTTCATAGTGTCTCAGAAATTTTGATATGATGTTTCTATGTTCTCATTTACCTCTAAGAATTTTTAATTTCCTTCCTGATGTCTTCTGTTATCCATTCATCATAAAATAGCATATTATTTAATCTCCAGGTGTTGGAGTAGTTTCTGTTTTTAACTCTGTCATTTATTTCTGATTTCAATCCATTATGATCTGATAGAATACAAGGTACTATCTCTATCTTCTTGTAATTGCTAACATTAGCTTTGTGGCATAAAATATGGTCTATTTTAAGAAGGATCCATGTGCTAGTGAGATGAAAGTGTATTCGCTCTTCGTTGAATGGTATATTCTATAAATGTCTGTTAAGTCTAAATTATAGATTGTGTTATTGAGATCTATGGTTTTTTTTGTTCAATTTTTGTTTGTAGGATCTGTCCAGTGGGGAGAGAGGTGTGTTAAAATCACCTACTATTATTGTGTTGTGGTCTATTTGATTTCTGGAATTGAGAAGGATTTGTTTGATGTATATGGATGAGCCACTCTTTGGGGTATAGATATTTATAATTGTTATGTCTTGCTGATTTATGCTTCCCTTAAGCAGTATGAAATGTCCTTCTTTATCCCCTCTGACTAACTTTGGCTTGAAGTCCACCTTATCTGACATGAGGACGGATACTTTGGCTTTTTTGCTGTGTCCATGTGCATGGTATGTTTTTCCCCATACTTTCACCTTTAGTATGTGGGTATCTCTTTCTATGAGATGAGTCTCTTGTAGACAGCAAATTGTCAGATTTTTTTTAATCCAATCTGCCAGTCTATGTCTTTTGATTGATGAATTTAGGCCATTAACATTCAGGGTTATTATTGTGATATGATTTGTATTCCCGGTCATTTGAGTCATTTTTGTTTTTTGTCATGATTTGGTTTCTCCGTTATTTGGCTATTCCTTTAGGCTAGTTCCTCCTGTTGCTGATTTGCATCATTGTTTTTCATCTCTTCCTCATGGAATATTTTGCTGAGAATGTTCTGTAATGCTGGCTTTCTTTTTGTAAATTCTTTTAGCTTTTGTTTATCATGGAATGATTTTATTTCATCGTCAAATCTGAAGGTAAGTTTTGCTGGGTATAAGACTCTTGGTTGGCATCCATTTTCTTTCAGGGCTTGAAAAATGTTTTTCCAGGCCCTTCTAGCTTTTAGGGTCTGGATTGAAGAATCTGTGGATATCCATATTGGTTTCCCCCTGAATGTAATTTGGTTCTTTTCTCTCACAGCCTTTAAAATTCTGTCTTTATTTTGTATGTTAGGTATTTTCATTATAATGTACCTTGGTGTGGGTCTGTTGTAATTTTGTGTATTTGGAGTCCTATAAGCCTCTTGTACTTGATTTTCCATTTCATTCTTCAGATTTGGGAAATTTTCTGTTAGTATTTCATTGAATAGATTGTTCATTCCTTTGATTTTTTTCTCTAATCCTTCCTCAATCCCAATAATTCTTAAATTTGGCCTTTTCATGATATCCATCATTCTTGTAGATTCTGTTCATGATTTCTTACCATCTTCTCTGCTTGGTCAACTTTGTTTTCAAAATTAAATATTTTGTCTTCAATATCTGAGGTTCTGTCCTCCAGGTGTTCTATCCTATTGGTTATGCTTTCTATGGAGTTTTTAATTTGGTTTATTGTTTCCTTCATTTCAAGAATTTCTGTTTTTTTTTTTTTTCAATATCTCTAACTCTTTATTGAAATGATCTTTTGCTTCCTGTATTTACTCTTTTAACTGTTGATTGGTGCAATCATTCAATGCCTGCATTTGTTCTTTCATCTCATCATTCAATGCCTGCATTTGCTCGTTCATCTCATCTTTTGCTTCCCTCATCATTTTATTTATGTACATCCTGAACTCCCTTTCTGACATTTCTTCTTCCATGCTGTCATTGGATTTTTATTGCTAAACTATCTAGGTTTGTTTGGGACATTTTATTCCCTTGTTTTATCATGTTGCTCAGGTATCTACTCCTTTAGTAGTGAAACTCTGGGATATTGCAGATTTCCTCTATTGACTAATATTGTCTCTGTAGATTTCCAATAACTCACCTCTTAGCCTTCAGTAGACTGAAGTCTTGGAGGAACTTGATACTGCAGTGCTCCACTAGGAAGCTGCCCATCTAGGGGTGGTGGTCTTCAGGTAGGGTATATTCCCTGTCAGTGGGTAGTGGTGCCTCCACTTGTTGACTGATTGTCAGTCAAAGGGGGACTAGACTGTAGACTGGGGCACGTCTGATCTGGGCCTGTGTCTCTGGTTCCACTGCCCTGTTGGGAAACCTCACCCAGCAGGGAAGACTCACCCGTTGGGGAAGTTTCACTGGGCAGCTCTCCTCTGAGAAGTTCCCTTTTGTCCATCACTACCACCTGGACTAGGAAGACCTCCTCTGTGATGTTCACAAGGGTCCTGACCTGCCGCCTGGGCTGGGGAGCCTGGCACTGCAAGGGACTCCCTCGCTGAGCAGCCCTCTTCTGCTATGTTCCCTGGGGACTGGATCTACCACCTGTGCCTCGGACCCTCACTCTGCTTCGAAGCCTCTCGCTGTGGGACCCTCCTCTGCAATGCTCCCAGTTGACTGGGTTCTTGGCTCCAGCAGGGGAGTCTCACTGGGCCACTCTACTCCACGAAGTTCCCTGCATTTCAGGACTACTGCCCCATCCAGGGAGCCCAACCAGTGGGAGAGACTCATCCTGTGGCTCTGAGTTGGTCCTAAGTCTCTCAATACCTCCTCAATTCCTGGTTCTTGTCAAAGATCCTCTAGCCTCCTGTAAGTGTCTCAGGAAGGGAGCTGCCCTCCAATGATGATGGCCACGACCTCAGGAATAATTCAAAATGCCTGCACCAGCCTACAAAGAAGTCTCTGGCTATCTCAGCAATGCAGGCAGGTTGGCTCGTCTGCTGGATTGCTTGGTGATGGCGACAGACCTTCGCATGGTAGTCAGGTGGGGTAGTCGGCCTGGTGGTTGGGCGGGTTGGCTGCCTGCTGCCTAGCTCCGCAGGGCAGGCGGATTGGGTGCCCACTGGCTACCTCTGCCATATAAGCGGCCTGACTCACCTACCAGCTAGCTCCGAGACTGTAACCAATCAGTGATGGTGCCCCCTCGCTGCAGGGTCAGGTGGGGTCCCAATATAAACCTCTTTATATTGTTCTGAAAACTTTTTTCCTCAAGGTTTAAAACATGTACTCAATGAAAATTTATTATTTTTTTCCTCAATGGTCCTTACAATGATCTAACAGGACAAGTAAGATTTAAAATTGTGCACATTTTTTGCCCGTTAGCAATGCCAAATTATCAAGAATATTCCTACTATACTGAAAATCTCAGTGTCATAGAAGATTTGTGTAAGGGTGAAGAATTGTCCACAAGAATCTGTCCATTGTTTAGACAATATAAATCTTTAGATCACAGGTCAGATTAGAATGTTTTATTTTGACTTTACCTTAACAATGAGTATGGAATAGTTCAGCATGTTAAATATTACCATATTCAAGTACCAACACCTGAAATGTGATCTATTTAAATTTTATTCTAATTATTTTCATTTGCAACTTTATACTCTGTATCATTGAATTAAACATAGTTTCTTAAAACTTCAAATACACAGACATAATTCTAAAAACTAAAATTTTAAAAGAGAAAACATTATAAAACCGTCCTCCAAATAAATCAAGGTACTCTGTAAGGTGGGTATATGAAAATTAAACTCCGTAAATGTCATACATTAATTTTCTTTCTTTTTTTTTTTTTTTTTTTTTTTTTTTTTACCATACTGGGGATCGAACTCAGGGCCCACTTTACCAGCTGAGCTATCTCCCCAGCCCACCATACATTAATTTTCTAGTGATTAATTTTTTCCAAAAATGAAATGCAAATAATAATAAAAAAGATTGTCAATTCTTTCCCATCTCGACTAGACTTGCCATTAAGTCTAGCTACAATACCATCCCAATATGGTCATGAGTGGAAATTAAATTAAATTGATTTCATGTCTGAGGTATCTCCAATAAGAATATTTCATCAAATTAGTCAAAATAATTCCCAGTTACTGTTATGAAGGCAATTGGTGCAAAGTCACAAAAAGTTTTAAGCATTTTAGCATCTAATTTTCTCGCTACTAGTTCAAATGCAATGGAAGTTCAGCATGATTATTTGGCTAAGCACAGTTACATGTCTGTGTTTGCCAAAATGTAATTCTGTGCTTCCTTGAGAAAAAACAAAACAAAGCAGTGGTTTTTATTTTATTTCAGCTTTTACAATTAACATTTCTGTTCAAAACTAACCATGTATTCAATGAAATAAGACAAATAAGACACCTAAATTTAGAAAATACTTTTTCTTTTATTTTTATTAGTTTTTCTACCACTAAAGAACTATATAATTGGGATAATAGTCACATAATTTTTCTCTATTTCTAATTTTATAAAATAATAGAGGCAGTAGTTTCTTTTGCCTATTGAATATATGACCAATTTTTACGTCTTAAAGTTTTGTTTTTAATTTAAATTTAAAATTCAAATGTTTGCATATCTAGTGTTTAAAGAATCAAAAATCACTATAGGACTTGTTATAAAAATAGTTTCCTGAACACAGCTATCTACAAGTCACAAGATTAAACAAATTAACTTTCAAATTTTATGTTATTTACTTACTTTTATCTACTGAATGTTTCTAAAATTTTCTCTTTAGTCTTAACTTTTTACTACTATCTACTTATAGATGAAAATTTAGGTATCTTATGATATTATTTCACAATACCAAAACAGATACTGACCTTTCTACTTTTTGGATACACTATACTAGAAAATTGTCTCAAACTATATTTAGTATTTTTAATATTATTATATAATTATTAATAGCTAAGTTATTTATTATTTGGTTTTCTGATATATGTACTTTACTCATGTCTTTACTTATGTTTGAAATATTGTCCTAACATGTAATAATCTTTAATCTGAAAATTTCTGTTAACATATAAAATTGTCAACACTTCTTTCTTAAAGAAGAAGACACATGAAATTACCATTTCTACGCTTCTTCTTAGTGATAACTCTCTGGCATCTCTTTATTTAAAGCTGATTGTTGTATGCCCACAGATCATACAAATTACTTTCTCATTATTTGCTTTTAGGATAAAGATTTATTACTATCATTGTTATTATTATCACTATTATTGTTATTATTATCATTATCATCATCTTTTTCATCATCATTTAATTTTTTTTTTGGCAGTGCTTTACCACTAAGCCATTCCACGCCCTACCTAATGTATTTTTATCTATATAAGTGCTTAATTGTTGATCTGTTGCAGTTTCTAAATTTAATCCTCAGAGCAGCCAGATATATAATAATAATGTAGAAGGCATATAATATTCAAAATGTCTATACAAAAACCAGGAAGATTGTCATGATTTTCTGATCGTGAAATTGGGGATCAATATAAACCTGTGCTAACTCTCTATGCGTGCATTGTCTATGATGAAATTGCAAGGTTCTTTTGTTTAGTTTAGTTTTTGTTCTTTTATACAGAGAAATACAATATATTCACTTAGCATGAAACATAATTATCTACCTTTAAATTGTCAAAGCTTAAGTCAAACTTACAGATAAAAATTGTAGAGTTGTTTTTCTGAAACAGCAATCTCACTGCAATTCAAATTAAGGTAAGGAAAAAGATTTTAAAATTGTGACAAAATTTTTCATGTGAAATTTATCTTATTAAAAAAAGGGAAAGAAAGGAATAATCATACAATAGAATTGAATTTGAAAATTATCTCACTGTCTGCAACAAAATGCCAAACAATATACATGAAAGTCATTTATTTTCTAGCTACAATTTATGAGTTTAATGAAACACCTCCTTACTAAACAAACAAATCTGTTTGGAGACAGAAAATGAATCAGAAAAACATTTTGTGATTATATTTTTTGAGAGTAGTAATTTTATTTAGGTAATAGATATCTCAAATAAATTTCATTTGTTTTCTAAAAAGTAAATTCCTTTCCAAAAAACTATATTTCATAATTACAGCTGTATTATATGTATGTGTTTGATATGGAATGATATAGTTTGATTTCAGTAATTTCAACTCAATGCAAAAAAATTCCTATAGACATGTACCTATTTTGATGAAATAAATCTCTAAAATTTCCTTCTTGAAATTATTTTTGCTTAATTAGATTTTGAAGTTTTGTTAAACATATTGTAAAATTTTAATATGGAAAGAGAAATATATTAACAAGTTAAAAGAATATTTATTTTCATGCGCAAGTTGCAATTTCTTGAGTGTCTCAATTCTAAAAATTTTTGAGTATTTTTATTCATATAAAATCCATTTGAAGACCAAGATTTCTTCCATCTTGTGGTTTTATACCTTAATGGCATCAAAGAAGAATAAAAAAGATGAATTACAAATGGAAAATAAAATTTGTGATTAACCTGAAAATGTCACACATTAGCATATACACCCAATTAACTAGAAAACCCAGCTGCATAGTACTATATGGAATTCTGGCAAGTGTGGCTAAGTTGGTCCCAGAGCAATGAGCAAATTGGTGAAGGGAGCAATCTGTAAATCACTGGCAAAAATTGAATTATTTCATTAAAATAGTTTCAACAATCCATTTATTTAAATTTGGTTTCAGAAAGCAATGCCATTCCAAAGAGTAAATGTTCAGATCATTCACCTGTGTAATGCATTTCCACAATTATATAAATATTTATAGTAATGTATTATTATATGCATCATAATTTTATAAAGTTGTCTCATGTAAAGTTTTGTTATCCCACTTGAAATTCTCTATATAATAAGTACATTGCATTATTTCATTTTTTGTCATTAATAAGGAAGTAAAAATAACTGAGAAATGATACCTACTTGGAATAAAATTAAGGATAATATTATGAAATTATTTATTTAATATCATATTATTATTGACTGCATTTCATTGAAATTACCGAATTGCATGTACAATTTATCAGAATATTAGTTTAAAATGATTTTCTTAACAATTTGTATTCACAGTAAGGTAAGGCAAATTAAAATAAAATGTTTTAATTGTATCTATACCACTAAAAATGCAAAATTTGAGTAATAATGTAAATTTTACTTTCTGAAAGCAGTAAAATATTACAATAGTGAGAAATTATGGAGCTCTACCAAATATGCATGTTAGAGTTAAGTGGTTTAAGAACCATTATTAACAATTGATCATTTATCTAGTAACTTTTATGTACAAGTACACTAGTGATTTTGTGTCTGACAAACTGCTGAATTTCTCTGTTTCTAAACCAGTTAGTCACCTATACATGTGGGTAATTTTAGTACTCTGAGGACTGTATTATTTAATACAGATTAACTGTTTACAAAGGTGCTTAATACTTAAGAATCACTCATAACTTAAAGTTGTTTATATTTACAGGTTAATTTTTTAAAAAAATATATAATTCTAGACATTTTGCATTTTCTTAATTATTTTACAAAATAAGAAAACAAGGTTCAATGGGAATGTCAGGAGTTCTTCAATAAGGAATAAAGAAACAATTCAGCAAATTTAACTTTAATGATATAAAACTGTATAAACCAATTATATAACACAGGTTTTATATGTATAAGTATTATCATGGATAACCTAACAGAATGCTTTGACTGATTTGCTAGCAAAATGTTTTAGCTATCTTCACCCCCCCCCATCCCTGTACTAGGGATTATATTTAGGGCCTTAGATATGCTGGGCAAGTATCTACCACTAAACTACAATCCTTTAAGATTTATTTTAAAGTTATAATCATCATACTAAAATTAGGTAACATAATAGTTAATGTATTATGCTCACAGAAATTAATTTTACTTTCTGAGTGTTTAAAAGGTGTGTGAGAATCATTTTGGTGAATTTAACAATAAGGAGTGATAATTAAATTACTGTTACTTTTTTTTCCCCCAGTAACGGGGATTGAACTCAGGGGCACTCAACCATTGAGCCACATCCCCAGCTCTAGTTTGTATTTTATTTAGAGACAGGGTCTCATTGAGTTGCTTAGCACCTAGGTCTTGCTGGGGTTGGCTTTGAACTCACCACCCTCCTGCCTCAGTCTCCTGAGCCACTGGGAACATTTTATTCTGTTCTTTTATAATGCTTTTATGATTGAGCCCTCTATGTGTTCTGATATGTATATTTATAATTTTAATTATAAAAAAGTAGCATAAAACTCCAGTCCTTTTCAAAAGGCTAATGAATGATGTGCTCCTGCAAAGTATCATGTAAGTTAAACAGGATGAAAACTAGTGATCACATGACAGTGGATCCAAGCAACATAAATGTGATTGCAAAGTCTAAACTTACTGTGTAAATAATCCACAGTTAAAGTCTGATATTACAAAGGTGCTATGATTTGAGTATGATTAGTCCCCACCAAAATTTATACTGAGACTTAATTTTTCAACATGGCAGTGTTGGGAGGTGGTCCCAGGTGAGAAATCTTTGAGACACAGAAGTAGGAGCATCATGAATAGCATAATCCCTTCTGGTAGATGTGAGTTCTTCCTTTCTGGGAACTAGATTAGCAGAGGAAAGCTGCTCAGCTTATGGTAGTTGGGCAGGTGGGAATGGGTGTGGAGAAAGAGAGAGAGAGAGAGAAAGAAAAAATAAATAAATAAACCGTGTCATTAAGGGACCAGAGACAAAGTCAGTTTTTCCACAGCATAACTTCAACAACCCACTTCCTCCAGTTAGGTTCACCTTCCAACGATCTATTTAAGTTATTAATGAATTTTCTTAATACATATTTTTAGTTGGTAATGGACCTTTATTTTTTTTTAATTTATTTATATACAGTGCTGAGAATCAAATTCAGTGCCTTACACATGCTAAGCAAACTCTCTGCCACTGAGCCACAACCCCAACCCCAAATTATTAATCAAATATATGTGTTAGGTTAAAGATTAGAGCCTTCAGGATCCAATCATTTCCTAAAAGTCTTACCTCTGGACATTGCTGCATTGGGGAACAAGTCTTTAAGTACATGAGCCTTCAGGTACGTTTCAGAACCAAAGCATGACAGTACGCTTTAAAACAAATGCCTTGCATGAGAGATACCTGAAGTGTACATTTTTCAAAAACTTGTAACACAACTTTTTAAAAAATGTGTGTTAAGCAAGCAGCTTTATTCCCTAACATGAACTATAAGATTTCAAATCAGAATTATGTTTCATAATGTGTCCCCTCTGTAGGCACAAAAATCCATCATTTTCCAAAATATTCTTTTCTACTTTATTTTGCAGATATTTTCATTACTAGCAGTTACATCTTTTGTATACATATATTGGCATAAAAACATCATGAATCTATATGGATATAGATCAACTTTACATTTTATTTTATAATGATTTGGAAATATTTAAACACATTTGTGTAAATGCACATATGTCAGTTACTTATTCGGTTTCGAGATATTTCCAAGTGTACATGTAAATATTCAGGTTGTGATTTGGAACCATTCCCTTATGTCCAAGAAGTTGAGAAGAAATCCTGCAACCATCAGACAAATCAATATCTTAATCTATCAGTTATCTGATGTGACTTTTAGCTTATCAGGATTTTTCTTCTGCTATGCATAAATTCTGTAAATATTTTATGAATAAAATTTTTGTCTTTAAAATATAGATGAGTGTGATAAATTTGAATCCCAGCTATGGAATGCCTTAATCAGTATTTAGTACAAATTACAAATTACTTTTCTATACAGTAAACACTAAATTGATAAGAAATTACAACCAAACACAACAGGTTTCATTATCATCACACACAAAAAAACAAAATCGTAAACACCATTATATTGTCTATGCTCCATCTCTTATAGAAATGCAGTGGTTCTAAATGACCAAATGTAAGAAGATATTCTGAACTATGTCATCTGTGTTTGTGAAAATAAGAAAGAATAATTTAAAAATAAAATTTATGTATGTGAAAAGACAAAACTCAAAGACATAAATTAAATGTCAGTTTCTTTGAAGCAAAATAGTGTAAAAGCATACAGTTTAGTATTAACATTTTGGCCATCAAATTGATTAATAGCATACAAAAGAAAAAATTTATATTAGGCATACGCATTTTGGTTGATGAATCTAGACGTGTAAGAAAAATAGGAGTTTATAATCTAGACAGTATACACAGATTTCTGGTCTATGTATGTTTAAACCATTTTCCATTATGTTTGTCCTTTTGGAATGGAGTATCCTATTAATGTTTGCATAATTCAATAAAATTTCAGGCCACTTTACTTTGGTACACAACAGAGATGCATAATTATGTTTCGGTAATTCCCTTTGGGAAGTTGCATGTATATATGATAATTACATCATTTAAGCCTTCTTTAATTTTACTTACTGATAATTTCAATTACTTTATATTATCAATAAGTCACTGAAGACTGTATTGGTGAGATTTTGATATAGATGTTAGAGAAGCAAATCAGTTTGAATTATTCACGCAGTAAAGGCAGTACAAGTTTGTAACACTAAGGATTGACATTTAATCATAATCTTATGTAAGGATCACTGGTTGTTTTATTTTTAGAAGACAATCTGTGTCAGGTATCTCTCTCTTCAAACTAGTGCACAGAAATTAGTACATTACTGAAAAATATTTCCATAACTTTTCTTTATCTTTCTCTCTCTCTTGATTTCTCATTGGTTATGTTTTGTTTTCAGATTTCTTCTAAACATATTGCTTAGAAACATATCGTTACAATCTAATGCTTTGTCAAGTTTTCTGTAATATCTGATTGATGATTTAAAAGCAATAGTGCAACCATAGTGCTCTTTTCATAATTTATCTTTGCTCCATCTTTATTTTGCCTAGATACCAATCTCATGCCTAATTCCAAAGTGGCCGCCTCTGTGACATTATAATCTGTCCAACATGGCATGACAGACTTCAATTCTTCAAGGTCTCTATCTATAGCCTTAGAAAGTTTCAATCAACTATTCTATACATATTTTTAAAAAATTGCCTGATTGCTTTACAAAAATCCCACTATTGTGCACTGTCCTATTTAGAATATAGTATAATATAGTAATCTAATATATATTTAAGTAATGCTATTCACAATCCATATTAGTGTTTATGTATTTAAGATTGAAATATCCATCTAATTTAAAATGGCTTGTGGTCATGAGTCCTATTTCATATTTGATTTGAACCACTTGGTGCCTCTCATGAGGCTAAGCATTTTGACCAGTCTACCAATACCATTATTTAATTTGGTATATTGTCTACTTCATTTCAAGGATTTCTGCTTTTTTTTTTTTTAATATCTTTAACTCTTTATTGAAATTATCTTTTGCTTCCTGCATTTGCTCTTTTAACTGTTGAGTGGTACAATCATTCAAAGCCTGCATTTGCTCTTTCATCTCATTGTTTGCTTCTCTGATCATTTTAATTACGTACATTCTGAACTTCCTTTCTGACATTTCCTCTGCCATGCTGTCATTGGATTTTATTGATGTAGTATCTAGGTTTGTTTGGGACATTTTCTTCCCTTATTTTCTCATATTGGTCAGGTATCTACCCCTCTAGTATTGAAACTCTGAGATGTTGCAGATTTCCTCTATTGACTTACAGTGTCCCTGTAGATTTCCAATAACTCACCTCCTAGCCTTCAGTATCCTGAAATCTTGGAGGAACTTGATGCTGCAGTGCTCCACAAGGAAGCTGCAACTCTAGGGGTTGTGACCTTCAAGTGGGTATATTCCCTTCTAGTGGGCAGAGGTGCCTCCACTTGTTGACTGATGGTCAGTCAAAAGGAGGACTAGACTGTGGGCTGGGGCATGGCTGGTCTGGGCCTGTGTTTCTGGATCCACCGCCATAGTGGGGAATCCTCACCCAGCAGGGAACACTCACCTGGTAGGGAAGTCTCGCTGGGCAGCTCTCCTCTGAGAAGTTTCCTTCTATCCAGAACTATCACCTGGGCTGGGCAGCTCTCCTCTGTGATGTTCCCTGGGGTCTGGAACTACTGCCTGGGCCTGGGCCCCTTGCTCTGCGCCAAAGCCTCTTGCTGTGTGGCCCTCCTCTACAATGCTCCCGGTTGTCCAGGTTCACCACTCCAGTGGGGGAGTCTCGCTGGGCAACTCTACTCCACAAAGTTCCCTGTGTTCTGGGACTACCCCCCCGTCCGGGGAGCCTCACTCAGTGGGAAAGACTTACCAGGGGCTCTGAGTTGGTCCCGAGTCTCTCAATACCTCCTCTTCTTGAATCCTGAGTCCTGGAGTGATATGAAATGCAGTCACCCTCTAGTCAGCCATCTTGAAACTGAAGCACCATTATTTAAAATAATAAAGATAATTTATTAAACTATTGTTTGTTGCCTACCTGTTATGTAATAGAAGTTATATTGGGTGGTAGGTGCACTTGACTCAATGTCCTGAAACTCTATTAGGGTATCTAGCAAGTTGTTAATTAGATATCATACAAAAGAGCATAATTAAAGGTAGTATATATGATGAAATGGTACACATAATATGCTTAATGAAAATGCATTCTTAGCTAATTAAATTTTTATTTTTAATTTCTATTGTGATTGTCATTGTCTTAGTCCATTCTGGCTGCTATAACAAAATATTAACTTGATCACTTATAATCAACAGAAATGTTGCAGTTCTGTAGGCAGGAAAGTCTAAGATCAAGGTAGTGATGGATTCAGAGTCTAGTAAGAACCCTCTTTCTGATTCATAGAGGGCTGTCTTCTCAATGTTCTCCCATGGCTAAAGGGGCAAAGAAGTTCTCTTAAATCACTTGAATAAGAACATTAATCCTATTCATGGAGGCTCTCGTGTCATGACTTAATAACCTCACAAAGTCCATACTGCCAATGACATCATATTGGAGGTTAGGGTTGAATATTTGAATTTGGGGTCAGGTGGAGCATAGAAATTCAGTCCATATCAGTTATCAATAAAAAAGTTTAACAAAAGATTAATTAATACTAGACAGGAAATATTGGGATTGGTTATTATATGATATTTTATCAAATAAAACTATATAAAATAAAGAACTTTTATTGAGCCACACTTAACCGGCAGGCTTTATTAATTCAAAAGCCAGAATATCTATAAAAAGACCTCTCACTGGAACAGACAAGTAAGAAAATTATACCAAGAGAAAAAAGCAAAGTTCATAAAGTCAAAGAGAAGTAGCACAAAAGATGTCTAATTTTGATGATAATTGACAGGTACTTCCTAAATATACCAAGATTGCACTATATAAAAAAGTTTGCTTAAAATCTGTTAAAATACAAACAGTCATAGTTGGATTTAGAGAAATTGTTAAAGTGAGACACTGTGAACAGAAAAATGGAAAAACCTTGATATATAGTAATGCATTCTATTTCAAAATTGTCAAAGACAGTTATAGTTAGTTTTAGAAGACAAATAGGCTACAGCACCTGGATATTTTGTCAACTACCAACTAAATATTAATGTGAAAGTATTTTAGGGTGAGATACATTAATAAATCAAGAATTTCAGTAAAGTAGGTTATCTTCCATGATATAGTGCATCTTCCACTCAGTAGAAGACTTTAAGGGAAAACAGTTGGAGGTTCCAAAATGCTGAAGGAATTCTACCTCCAAATTGTCTTCAGGTTTAGGCTACAACATCACCTCCTCTATGGGTCTCCAGTCTGCAGTCCTACTCTGCTGATTTTGAATATGACGTTCATCTAAGACAGTTCTTTAAAATAAACAACTTTCTCTCTCTCTCTCTCTCTCTCTCTCTCTCTCTCTCTCTCGCTCTCTCTCTCTGTGTTTGTGTGTGTGTGTATACACACACACACACACACAGTCCTTATTAACACATATACAAATGCACAGAGTTAAATACTGCATAACCATGTTTCAGGCAATGATGGATCACATATATGATGGTGGTCCCATCCATTGGATTATAATAAAACTGAAAAATTCCTATCACCTAGTGACATCATAGCCATTGCACCATCAGAGCACCGTGATTACTCCTGTGTGTGTGGTGATGCTGGTTTTAAAAAACCTACTGCACTGCCAACCACAAGAAAATATTGCACATACAATTGTGCATGATACATAGCACTTGATAAAATAATAAATGGCTGTCACTAGTTTATGTATATACTATGCTCTAGTTTTATCATTTTGTTAGAGTGTACTTTTACTGTTGAAAAAGAAAAAGTTAACTGTAAAACTGCCTTAGTCAGGTCCTTCAGGAGGGATTCCAGAAGAAGTCTTTGTTAACATAGGAGATAACAGCTCCACTCATGTTATTAACCCCAAAGACCTTCCCGTGGGAAAGTTGTGAAAGAAGAAGACAGAGACATTAATGGGCAGACCCTGTGTAGGACTAAGCTGATGCATGTCTGTGCAACTTCATTAAAAGGTTTAAAGAATAACTAATAATTAAAAAACAAAAAATATAAAAATCTTGAAGAAAAAGGATGTAAAAAAAGACAATATTTTTGTAGATCTGTACAAGTGTTTGTGTCTTAATTTATATTACTGGAGTCAAAAAGTTCAATAAAACCAAATTTTATAAATCTAGAAGTTATAGTAAGAAGTCTCACTTATTATTGGAGAAGATGTATTTTATAAATTCAGAGTGACCTAGGTGCACAAGGTTTACATTGTGTAGAGGAGAGTAATGCCATGGGATTTCACCTTCTCTCACCACTCACCACCGCCTTACATGGTGCAATGTCCAGTCATGGAAGCTCCACCCACGTCAAGTGTCTGGTACAGATTTATCTTTGTTTTAATCACTTTATTGTATTTTTGCTATATCCATTCTATTTTTAGCTATTTAGACATACATATACTTACCACTTTATTGCAGTTGTCTGAAGTATGTAGTGTAATGTGTGTTTACAGAGTAGAAGCAATAGATCATAACATATAGGTAGTAAACAACACCATTTAGGTTTCTGTAAACATGCTCTATGATGTTCACATAATGACAAAAACATCTAAAGACACATTTCTCAGCATTTATACCGTTACTAAATAGCACTTAACTGTGTGTTTATGTAGATAGATAGATAGATAGATGTATGTTATGGTTTGGATGTGAGGTATCCCCCAAAAGCTCACATTGACACAATGTAAGAAGGTTTAGAGGAGAAATGACTGGGTTATGATAGTCTTAACCAAATCAACGAATTGATCCCCTGTTGGAATTAACTGAGTGGTAACTGTAGGTGAAGGGCCTGAGTCCCCAGCTGAAGGAGTGCCTTTGGAGTATATTTTTGTGTCTCTCTCTGCTTTCTGATCATCATGTGAGCTACTTCCCTCTGCCACACTTCTCCACCATGCCACTGATGTCCTGACTCACCTTGAGCCCTAAGGAGAGGAGCCAGCCACCTATGGACTGAGACCTCCAAAGCTAAAATTTGAGCCCCGAGCTAAAATTTTCCTCCTTTATAGTTGTTCTGGTGAGGTCTTTTAGTTGCAGTAATAAAAAGCTGACTAATGCAATACAGAAAAGAAAATTACATATGTATGTACAATGGATATTTTGTATTTCCTCAAAATTTATAGGTTGAAATTCTAATCCTAATGTGATATTACTAGAAAGTAGAAACTTTGGGGGATGGTTAGGTCATAATGATTTAGTTCTCAAGAGTGAGATTAGTGTTGTTATCAAAGAGAGTTCTTCAGGTATTTATTTTTGTTTCCCCACCAAGTGAGACACAATGATAACATAGCAACTTGCAACATGGAAGACGACCCTCAACACAACCTTCCCATGCTGGCACCTGATCTCACACATATATGTTCCAGAACTATGAGAAATGAGCTATTAAATCTATACTGTCATTTCCCCCCTGTATTTCATATTTGCAAAGTAAAACTGGCTGCTTTAAGTAACCCATATATTGTTGGTATTCTGCACATTTGGGTATTAGGCTGTTGCTTGCTATTTTCCTCCTACATATGTGGATGTCTTCCTCATATAATACCATATGTATGTATGCATATAAACTGAAGAATGTGAATGCAAACACACACACACACACACACATACATACACACACACATATACCTATACATAAATTTAAAAAGAATTACCAGTGGGAGTTTGCTTCTATAATTTATTTTCAGTTTAGCAAGAATATACTGACTGGATATGGGGTGCAAGAGAAACAAAAAGAGAGAAGCAAAGCTCAATCTGGAGGATTACATTACAAGAGTTCAGAAGGAATTCAGAATTATCTCCAGTCACGAACCACGTTTCCCATCTACCCAGTGAGTCTTATTTTCCAGATAATCTTCTCCCTTAACAGAACTAGATTCTTGTAGATGATCCTGTAGAAGGAGCAGGGGTCTTACTGATACTAGTAAAAATGATAGCATGAAATAAGAAATTTCCACTCTAATTAATTTGAGTCTCCCATGAATCATTGGGAATTTTCTAAAGTGGTTGCCATGCTGAAACCAGAGATAGTGGCATATAAGGAACTTTTATGATCACTCTACAAATCAGAAAAAAAATTTACCCCTTCCTGCTTGCAGAATAGATAGCTGGCTCTAATGGATCATAACTCAAACTTAGTAATAATGCTTCTGTTTGTAACGAGCTGACCAGAAACACTGCCACATCTAAAATGCTTCTATAGGAAGAGGTATTTAGCAACTTTCCATGATTATGCTATATTTATAGTGGTCATATACTCAACAATTCAGCATTCATGAAGTTAATGGTTTCAGGGTATTTATTGTATAAAATTTTATGTTCAGCATTAATGAGATCAACTTTATTGACTAGTACATGCATATACAACTTAGAAAAAATAATGCTGGAACACCAAAAGTAAGTAGGAAAGATTCAACATACATTTCCTCTTAATTTTTCAGGTAATTCATGCAGCTTTATGTAATAAATTTCAATTTTAATTTTCCTACAGATAATACATTAAGATGTTAGATTAAGTTTATTTCTACTAATATTCATATTAAATGCTGATAACTTTAACTACCTGATAATTCTTAATGCAATTTTCATGCTCATGCTTAATATGTTGTATATTTGTCAGTTTTACTTTAGAGTATTTTGGAGAAGAGTTTGATTTTATATGCTGTAGTCATAATAAAAATGAAATCAAAGCAATGAATGTGTTTGAAACTTTATGTAAAGATAGTAGTGACTAATTCACTAACTGCTTTCTCTACCACCATATCAGGTGCATCTCAAATGTATTCTCATATAGAATTATTTCAAAAGGTACACATTTCTGTGTTTTAATGCTTTTACCATCAGACACTAGCAACTAGAGAGAAGTTAGGGTACTAAGAAAAAGAGAAGGATCATGATTACAATAGATCTGTAATTGCACTTGGAATTTTCAGTGTGGTTAAATCCTGAAAATTTAGGAGATTGTTATATGTATTTGGTTTTCTGTGGAAAATACTGAACCAACTTTAGTGATTCTTTTTTGTTTTATTTTGTTTTTGTTCAACCAAGAGTAAGCAAGGAGAAAGATTAACAATTTATTCAACTGCTTAATAGAGAAGACACTTGTGTTTTTTAATTTTGTTTTTTATTTCTTTCTGTCCTTTCCACCTTACTTTTTAAATGGCAGGTAAACATAGTCAAAAGATAGAAAAATAAAAATATATAGAAAAATATAACTTGTACACATTGTTTACCCAAAATTATGTGCATAGAACATCATATGAACATCCATAGTTTTGGGTTGAAATTAAGCTTATTTAACACTGTTGTAATATGGTTAAATTTTGTTTTCATTTTATTTGTAGATATCATAACAATATATTATGTAGCAAGAACATTAATAACAACCATAACCTTCATTCCGTATGGTAAAACATATACAGGCATTATATGATTATTTACAATGTTAGTCATTAATATGTAAGAAATCAAAATGTCTTAAAACTAATTAAATTTTTTATTAAGATTACACATTTTAGTGTTTATAAGCATGTGCTGTTTTCTAATACCAAAGAAAGCCAGAACTATTGGAAACCTCAACTCTTCCATGATTTCTGTCCAATCTTTCCTACTTTAAAATTTTTTTAAATGCTTAATTTACCAGTATCCTTTATACATCCTTTAATGTAGGACTGTTCAAGAGCAGGAAGTAGTGCATTGGAGCCTATCATGCATATGGACCAGTAAAATATTCTGAGAATAAATAACTTTCTTGGTAAAGCAAATTAATTTCTCCAGAAAAGCAGGTAATATATTCAATCATTTCTCTACCTTTGTACGTAGCTGCTCTCTTGAAACATTTGCATTTACCTTTCAGGAGAAAATTGCTCATCTCCAGAACCTTTACTCATTTGGCTCACTATACTGCTCATATCCAAGATTAATTTTGGTTGAGAATTTCTCCACCCCAAAGAATTAATATTTATGCCAATATATTTTCAAATTTTCTGAACATTTCAAATACTTCTGGCTCAAAACACCTTAGCAATTATCAGGTTGAGTCCATTATTGTACTACTATAAATATACAGATACATTATTTTTAAGCAGAATGAACTATATATTACATTTAGCTGTCAACTTTCCATTTCAGGAAACTCAATAGGGAAAATAGGAGATGCCATTAAGTTAAAAAAGAGTAAAAATAAAAATTGCTGTGAAATATTCTCCTGCAATTTATTCAACAGAAAAGAATTTAAGAGAAAATGAACAGTAAAAATACACAGCAACAACAGGCATAAATTGTTCTTTGTTTTACTTAACACAGCACTACAACCCAGCAGTTCATAAAGAAGTATAATTCTCCTCTCAATTCCACAGTTTGATGTCATTGATTAAATAATACTGTTAACATGTAAAACAGCAGTAACTAAAGCAACACTGTAATAAAAAGATTACTATGAGCACATTAGTTAGGCAATACAGTAAAAGTTCACAAGACTCTCTAAATATTGTAATTTGGAGGAAAATATAAATGATGGTCCATTGATTTCTATATATTTCCCCTTTATGTGAAGAATATAACAAAAATATATAATAAACTACTTGTGGTAACAAGTACATTGAAAAGTATATTGTGAGAAAATGTCACTTTTTTACTAAAAGATTATATTTTTAAACTCATTGGTCTATGAATATAAACTGCTAGCAACATGATAGGGAAATAAATAAACGGAAGAAACTTCCTAAAAATAAAAGTAAGGACTACTTGCAAATCATAATTGAGTTTCAAATTGCAACATTCATTGTAAATAGAACTAAAACATTGAGAATGCTGTTGTATTCTTATTATAATGCTGTTGTATTTTTACTTTCCCATTAAATGACATTATAAGAAGTTTAAACAAAATGACACCCAGAAAGAAAAAAAAATATGTTTCTCTCTGATCAGACAAGGTTTAAGTATTCCTCAATTCTAAAATCACCTCCAAGAAGATTCTACCCTCTAACTCACATTTTACTATCTGCAGTGATGCAAATGGTATGACTACATTTTCATTAATGTTTGGATGCAAAGAAATGGGCATGCTTCCATTCTTAATTATAGCACCAGAATTATTTCTATGCTATCCTAATACATAAACCTCTGAGTGATATTCAGCTTCCCTCTGCCTTTTACATATTAAATTAAAGGCCATTTCTTGCTTTGTTCCAAAGCAGAGTTTTCATTTTATGCCACCTCCAAAGCACAGCATGAAAGAGAACTGGCTGGGGTACAGGTAGTGTGTGTTAGGTGTTGGTTGGGAAGGGGGCAATCTGTTGAATAGTAGAGTGGGAAACAAAATCAGGCACAGGAGAGGAGTCAAATGTCTGCAAATGAAATTTTTCATGTAGATGTTAGGAACTCAATTCATCCAGGAATCTGAGAATACTAATTTGCCTTTCACAATTGTTCAAAGGAATGTGGTCTGAGACATTTATCACCAGACTCCCATCCTCTACTAGTTTGTGGTGGGAGAGAGGGAATCTATTAAAATCAATTCTACTTCTTTGCTGCACTTTCTGTAGTTTCAGTAATGAGCATTGGCAAAAAGCAGAAAAAAGTACACCATGCATTCAAGTTGGCATGCTTAAAGCAGAGGGTGGCTAAAATTAGGATGCTGGAAAATGAACAGATCTGCACCATTTTCATAGTGGTCTTTTATGAAGAATCAGCACTAGCTTCATGCTGCTGTCTTTCCCCCCACATTAAGATATACAGTTAAGCCAGATCATGAAATCAGAGTTGAAATGGAAAGAGGTCTTGGAGTAGTCGTATTTTATTTTGACTCTGTGTGAAAGGATAAGGGATAGAGGGAGAAAAACAAAGAACAACAAGACTTATTATGTTTCCTGCAAAGGGCTTTATTATGAATAAATACCTTATACTGAATAGAAAAAATTACCGGAGAAGTATGATTTCTGGCATTTCTAAAAGACAAAGGAAAGAATATTTTCTGTTGTTGTTTCAGAGGTACATGACAAATATTGTCTCTGTCCTTCAATTAATTACTCCTTGACCTGTGCAAACGCTTCATAAATGCTCACAAAAATGATGTGCTGCCCTTAACTATTCTCATACCCCAATTCTAAACAAATATTTTTACAAATGATAAGTCAAATATGAAAACTAGTTTATTTGAGATGAAAGTGGTCTTGGTAACGTTCTCCTAAATTTTCCAAGATTTTCAAGAACTTAGGCAACATATTAAAAACTTACTTTGGTGCCATCATGAATAAGGCCTATAAGAACATTCTAGTGCATATGTTAGATGTTCATTTAATTTTGTTGAGAATATATCTCTGATTGACATTGCAGGGTCATAGAATAAGCACATGTCCACCTTAGTACAAGGTCACAGAAAAGATAGCTTTTCCATGCCAGTTTCTATCAATTCCTCCAGTCAAGTTCCATCTGCCTACAGTTACCACCTAGTAATTTTTACAAATTACTAATCCATCAAATGGTTTAATCCACTTAGTAGGCTATAGCTCTTGTAATCTAATTTTTCCACCTCTGAAAATTTCTGCATTGTCTATCACATGAGTTTATCAGGGATTACCTTGTCCCAACCATAATGAACACCATCAGTAATTACTTTGTGGTTTGGAACCTGACTTATTTCTCCACTTTTTGTGTGAATGTTCTTTTGTTTCTTTGTTTTTTTCTGGTACTGGAAAATGAACCCTGAATCCAAAAGTATTCTACCTCTGAGCTATAAACCCAACCCTTTTATTTATTTATTTATTTAGATTGATCTCATTAGATTCTGGAGGCTGGCCTCACACTTTCAATCCTCCTGCCTCAGTATCCCAAATTATTAGGATTACAGACATGTATCATCATGTCAACTGTATGTTTTTCTTAGGTTGCTGAAAATATCTTTGTTTTACTTTATTGTGCTAGAATGTATTTCCCAGGTATGTGTATCAGTCAGCTTTTCAATGTTGTGACAAAATATCTAAGAAAACAGTTTAAAGGAAGAAAAATTATTACAAATCATGCTTTCAGAAGTTTCAGTCCATGGTCAGCTGGATTCATTTTTTCTGAGTCTCTGCTGAGGCAGAATATAAAGGCAGATGGGAATTGCAGAGAAAAATGATCATGTGGCAGGCAGGAAACAGAGACAGTCAGTTTCTATCACCACCCAATAGTCAAACTATGAATTCATCAATGGATTAATCCACTGATGAAGTAAGAGCCTCATGCTACAATCACGTCCAGAAAGTTCCACTTGTGCACATTGGAGACCACACCTTCAACACGTGCGCCTTTGGAGGATACTCCAGTGCAAACCATAACAAGTAGGTTTGTGTGTTTGTTTTAAAATTTTCCAGCCATATAAAGATATAAGTCTATTGATTTCTGGCCTTCCTCATCCCCTACTTATTTCTAGACAAAAATCTCTCTATATAGAAAATATTGACCTAACTTTATCTGTGATTTACTGGCAGTCCTCCTTAAGAGATTTCATATTTACCCTTCTTCTAAGGGGTCTCAACTAAAGGTGTGACATGTTTACTAGGCTTCCATTTCCAGTCCCCAACTGTCAAATCAGTAGCTTCAGAAACTTCCTATAGATAAGAATTCTGTTCACAACTTTAACCATTCCACAGTTGTTTCTTGGCACACATCTATGTATGCAGATGTATGCATGAATGTACATAGATTTCTGGGTCTACCAAATGAGTTCGTGCTTGGTTCAGATTCAATGATTTCTAATACTATTCTCACTGAATTCTTGGCATCCTCAATTCACTTTCACTTTCAAAGTCTGAATTTCTTTTTTTTTTTTTTTAAGTGAGACATTATCCTTTTTTTTTTTTTTTGATTTTTTTTTATTGTAAACAAATGGGATACATGTTGTTTCTCTGTTTGTACATGGAGTCAAGGCATAACCATTTGTGTAATCATAAATTTACATAGGGTAATGTTGTTTGATTCATTCTGTTATTTTTTTTCCTTTCCCCCCCACCCCTCCCACCCCTCCAAAGTCTGAATTTCAATCACAGTCTTCCCAATTTAGTTTAAATGATGGAAAACAGAAGCTATTACTTCTCCTGTGAACTCTTCTCTCTATTCTGCACCTTTCCTTTTTCTCCAGTTGCAGTTTCAACTTCTGTTTTAATTGCTTTTTGCAATGAAGAGAAACATTGTCTTTGCAAGGGTAGAGGTAATTTTTCAAACTTCAAATTTTTCTCAGTCAGTGATGTAGTGTAATATTCCCTACTTTGTGTTATATCCAGAAAGTTTTCATAGTTTCTTTTTTTTGTTTTAAAATATATATTCACCTTTAGTGCCCATCACAATATGTAGCACATATAATTCTCCACTTATTAATTTAATAAAACATTGTAGAAATCATTCTAATAATGCAACCCTTAAGAACTACACAAAATGGCAACCACAGAAAATTATAAATATATTTTTATTTCTAAAAGTTATCCGCAATGTGCAGCAGACTCTCTATTAAAATAATAAATGAAAATCTTAACTCTTTTGCAGACTGTTTATTGTGAAGAACATGTTATGTTAAAACAAATACATTTATAGACATAACAGTGAATCATTTCTGAAGACTGAAGAGTATTCTGAATCATATTCTATTGAGGAGTAGGGGAAACTTCCTTGCAGTGAAACTTTGCCTGAGAACTGAAAGCAAATTAAAAATCTAACTAAAGAATAAGGAAAAGGTCATTACAGACAAGAGAAATAGCACATGTGAAGGCCCAGAGGTATAAAAGTAAATTTAAAACATGGCACAGGTGCATACAAAGGTAACTAAATGCTAGGAGCATAATTGATCCCATTAAATATTGGTCAAATAAAGAAATGATAGAAGTATAAACCTTTGACATTTGCTAATCCCATAGTAATCAATCCCTCCATATGAATAGCCTCAAGTTGGATCTGATAAATTATGAAAGAAAAAAGGGTGTGGAGGAAGACAGAATTATTGAGACAGACTCTAACCCCCATTAACTCATGTGACAGAAGGATGATGTGACTTCTAGAACATATTCACTCAAGCCAGTCTTTGGGGTTGTACACTGCATTATTTGCATCATTCTTCTGATAAACACAGGAAGTATTTTCTTGTATAAAATAGATAATCAGGACAGAAGTCTAACAGGTATTTAAGACTTTAAGTACAGTCTGTTGTCTATATTTATTACTATTAAAATTAGTTTAAGTGAAAAACTCACTTATTTTTGAAGTGGAAGTATTAATGTGTTTTGTGCAAATGCAACACCATCATAAGTTTTCCCAGGACAGACTTTTCATAAAATTTATTAATAATAATAGATTAAGGCTATCCTCAGTTCTCAGTGCCTGCCAAATATTAGGTAACCATTAAATTATAGTTAAATAGATGCAATTATACTTCAAGGAAATGGTTAAAGTCATCACTTTGCCAATGTTTAGGTTATACATTCTGCTTCTAGAAAAAAATTCTTGATTATTTAAGTGCCTTAAATGTAAGGTAACAATGTCTTCAGCATAAGACGCATGAATGTACACTTTGCTTAAATTTCATTATAACTTGGAACACTGTAGAAAATGAATTGTTGTAATTCAAGAAATCATATGGAGTTTTAAAAGACATAAATACTTAAAGAAGGAAATGCTCTTTTAGTTTTCAAAGGCAACATGTAGGAACTTAAAAAGCTGAAATAAGAAACTGAATCTAGTAACTGTCAGCTTAAAATTGTGATTCAAAAATAGCATGAAATAATTAGAATTGCCTTAGAAGCACAGCACAGGGTATCTAAGGGATAATAAAATAGGGAATATGTCTAATTGCCAATATGTTACAAATGGGTTTCATTTTAGAACCTTAAGTGTTGCCCTATTTTAACATTCTTTTGTAATTAAAAGGGACATTTTAAGAGCTTAATTGTTGATAGTGCTTTCTCCTTTTATTTCACATTATTGATATGTGCAGGCCTGAAAATATATTTCTCAGTGCTCATGTTGCCCCAGATGAACTCAAAGGGGCTACTTTTCTAGGAAAAGAGTTCCTGTACAGATACATAAAAATCAAAGAGGTAGAACACTGCAGACTTTCAACTGTTAGCTATCCTAACTTAGATTGTGATTCGTAAAAATGCTAAGTCTCATACACTTGAGGCCTCTTCAATGGCCCTAAGGTATCACGCAATACTTGTAATTACTGTAAGTTTTCTTGATTTTGCATAGATTATGATCAAAACTGTATTACAGAGAAAATGATAGTTTGCTTTAGTGTATCAAAGAAAAATACATTTAATTAAACAGAACTTAGATACTTCTAGTGTATTATTTCACTACAATTAAAATAGAGTTTGGATATTGTGAAATATTTGTTTTACTTGTAATAGTAACCATGAAATAGTGACAATATAAAAAATATATTAATTATTATTTAAAGAGTTAATGTGCTAAACGATGCCTTCTCTTTTCTAAACCACTTGATAAAGTATTTTTCTTCACCTATGGTTGAGTGTTAATTAATTCAACAAAATAAGCCCATTATCATAGTGATCACGCAATTACATAGCCACTAACTTTATAATAAAATCTCTTTGGTCATTTTTTCTTTTATGATATGTATTTATTTCAGTTAATTTTAATGAATTGAAAGCATCAAAACATCAGCGAGAAAGAAGCAAGAAATTCAAAAAGAAAACATCTTATTTCTTAACATAAGAAGTAAACCAAATTTTATGTCTAGTCCAGACATATTTTTGACTAAAACTCAAAATTCTAAAATTCCTGAAGTCGGTTTGCATCAAAGGGTGCAGAGTATCCAGAGGTAGAGAGCTCTTCTAATAATGTAAGCCTAAAAATTGAGAGAAAAACCAATTTTCTCTTCTCTTCTTGAATTGCTGGCTTTATTTAGTTAATGAAAGAATAGTAATATAAAACATTTGAGCTTACATGGTAAAGCTCATTAAATAACAATTAGATGTTTTAAATTAATATCTAGTAAGTTACAGAATAGAATGTGAAAGAAATGAGTAGGTATTTTATATTTTAAATTGAAAATGTTTCTAAAAATTCCTTTAAAATTGCAATGTATTTGATCAGATGGTGCAATATTTTCAGAGCGTATCCAAATACAAGTAAGAAACTGAAAGCAATGGAAATCATTTGAAGTGTCACCTTGAGAACTCACATGAGATAGACTTGTGCTTTTATTTTTCTATTGCTTCTGAAATGAAAGTTTTTAAAAAGAAATCTATGTTCCTTCTCTTCAATGTGTAAATAAAATAAATTTCCAACTTAATTTTGGAACATGAATTGGTTAAGATTTTACATCTATTGAGGGTTTCCATTTCAAATGGGTAGTAGTTTGAGAAGAAGCAGTACCTAAATATCTTATGTGTAATCCTTAATAATTTTTGGAACTAACATTTATTTCAAATTAATTATGGTGCAGACATTGTGCTAGGTATTTTATTGAATTCTTTTCTTGTTCCTCATTAAACTCGTGAAGTGAAAATTCAGTTATCCTCACACTGTTGATAACGAAACCATACCAGAGAGAACTTCGGTAGCTATTCCGAGGTAAGCAGCTGGCAGGTGGGTGGCCGGAATCCTAAGCTGTGTCTGTCTGCTTCTAGAGCCAAGGTCATATTTTTATATCACAGAATTTCTTGTTATTTTAGTAAAATTTAACCCCACTTTTAAACAGAGAATAATTATCATGTGAGATGTTAGTGTTATGGTAGCACCCCTATTAACAAAAACAAAGCATAAACAAATAAATAAATTAGTGTTGCTCAAGAGCTGACAAAATAAAAATTTAACCATATTTAAACATTTAAGAATCAGAGGAAAACTGTTATATGCTTAGAATCTATTATCATTCAATAACACTTCTATGTTATTTACAACTTGCAGAAATCATTGGGGTGATGTGTAAAGCAATTTTCCATTTTTGTAACTTTTTATTTTCACAATCTTTGAACTTAAAGTGTAAGAATATTAGGAATCCTCACATAACCTTTACTAAGGTTTCTTTATTTCAAATTTTTATTGTATTTGCTCTCATAGGTGTGTGTATATATATATGTATATATATATTTGTACATATATAAATATGCACATAAGAATCTTCCAATATATGTTTATAGATATATATTAGATTTTTAATCCTTTGTTTTTAAGCAAACTTTAACCAAAGAGTTCAGCATGCATTGTTGAATCTTACCTGAAAGACTTATTAAGATAATGGCTACATTTATAGGTAGAATTCTACCCTAAAAATATTTTTTCTATTCCAATATTTATATAATCAAAATTTATCTAAGTATAAAATGTGGTTTTTATTTTATTTATAGAAATATAATCTGTTGATATTATATATTTTGATACTGAAAGTGTCCCATTTATTCAATAGCAGATCCTTCATGCCAAATCCATTTCGTACATATGCATTTGCTTCCTGCCAAAGAAGATGGTCCATGTTCATCTTATACTTTTTTTCTGAAATCAATGTCTTGTCCATAAAGCTTTGAGCATGTGTCCATCCAATTCACTCAAACACAGCAGTGTCTCCTCTTCTCCCATATCTATTTTTATAATTCATTTCTTAAGCAATGATAATGCTGGTTCCATTATTCTCAAGGCAATTATTCATTGCTTAAAATTAAAATATTCTAGTTTTAAAATTACTAGTAATATCATTGCTCAAAACATCAGTCCCACCAATCTTACCAGTTTGTTTCGTGAACTTTTTCTTTATAGACTGTTTATATGGCACTAAAATAATATATGTAAAAGTTATTTTAGCTCATTTCTCCTCTTTATTGTGGTCATGCTAGTCATTTGAAAAACATACAGTTTACTTGTTTTTCTTGAAATATTTATTGTTCATCTTTGTTGATTTTATTTTGTTTCATAGTGTACTCACAAAAACCAAATCTACATTGATGTAGAGAACTCTCAAACGAAGGCCTTCAACATTTCAACCCACTCACTATAAATAACCTATTACAACTTACTGGCTTATCTCTATAAGTTCTAATTTTGTGAAACTATGCAAATACATACAAATTTAAATATCTTCCTCTGTTACAGAAAAAAATGTAAATTACATCCTTCACAGTCTGATTTTTTTATGTAACAATATACTCTTGAAATCAATGAATATTTGTTAACAGAGAACTTTCACTTTCCTTTTGCAACTGGGTATCACTTCCATCTGAATTTTTACCATGGTTTATTTAACCAATCACAAATTTGGGGCATCTAGTTTGTTTCTAATATTTTGTAGTTATAAATGTTATTTTATGGTTTAGATATTAGTGTCTCCTAAAACCTCATGTGTGAGACAAGGCAAGAAAGTTTAGAGGTGAAAGAATTGGGTTATGGGAGCCTTAACTAAGAGAGTGGTAACTGAAGGGTGTGGCTGGAGAAAGTGGGTCTTTGAGGGCATGGCTTTGGGGTATATATATCTGGTGAGTGGCTTCTTTTGCTCATGTTTCCAGTCATTTCCTTCACAACACTCTTCTGCCATGATTTACTGCCTCACCTTGAGCCCCAAGGAATGGGACTAGCTGTTTGTGGACTGAGATCTCTGAAATCGTGAGCCCCCAAATAAACTTTCCCTCCTTAAAATTGTTCTTGTCTGGTCTTTGGTCACAGCAGCAAAAGAACAGTCCAAAACAGACAAAAAGTATTTTGATATTCATAAAAGTTAATCTTCATGAAATTTCCAGATTAGTCTTGTTGACTTATGGATAAACTGATACCATAGATCTCAAGTTTTAGATTAGCTTTTGATGTATTTATTATGTTTACTATACAGTATTGAATTTTCTTTCACTATGTCATAAGTTTTCTTCTGCAATTTAAAATTAGGTTGGCATTTAGGAAAGCTTGTAGTTTCATTCTAGTAGTTAGCTCTGTTCTGATGACTTTTGAGATTATCCTTAGTCTTTTAATATCTGAGTTTTTAGGATCTGATTATTCAAGTTTAATGGTAGTCTTTGTTCCATTTTCATTAGATAATGTGCTTATTCTACCTTATGTTTTGTCACTTTTCTCTTTTATTATATTAATCCTTCTTTGTCATAACATAATGCTTACATATGCTCCTCTATCCATGTATATAATTTTATTTTTTAATTATAGGACTACTTTTAACTACATTAAATATTAACTAGCATTCCCTCTGAAAAGTTTTCAAAATTATGCCTCCCTTAATAGAAATTATTCTCTTATATATTCCAAAAGGAAGTATGAGGGTCAGTCAGTTTGTCCTCTGAGGCTTGCATTTAAAAAATTGTTACTGTTGTAGTTCTGAAGTATTTATATTCTTCTGTGTTTTTAGTAGAAGGGTAATTTGGTAGTAACATCATTTTCTCTCACTGTATTTACTAGGCTTCTGTTCTCTTTTGATCTCAAATAAAATATGTGTGTTCATATTTAAATTTTTTATGAAGTTGCTTGGATTTCTTCTTTTAATTCCTTGATATTCAGTGATGATTAGTTGTGGTTTCTTTAATTTTAACTCTAATTATTAGAAAAAATTCTAAAAAAAAATGTATCCCTTCTCTTTCTCTCTTTTTCACTCATTTCCATGCATGTGTATAACTGTATCTCATAAATTTTCCATGGTCATAAATGTAAGAGGAGAAAACATGTACCCAATAAATAATAATGTCATATAGCATCCCAAATTTTCAAGACTCCAAACCTTTTTTTATATTAATAGTTTTCATATCTTAGTCATTTCAGAATGCCTTATGACTTGCATATTATCTGCCATTTACTGATATGTGTAGAATTTGTTTAAATTCTAATAATTCGCCTACATTTAAAATGCAATTTTGAGAAGAGGGAATAATTACAGCTAATTTCAGGGTAAAGATAAAATCCAAAACTTGAATTTTATTTCTCAGAAGAGAAACTAAAGTCATTTAATCATGTAAATAATATGTTAATTTATGTGTTTGTGCATCCCAATGTATAGCTATTCCCAACTATCTGCCTAACTAAAATTACCAGGGTTATAACAAACTGCTCAAGGGAAAGAATTGCTTACTTTCAACCTTTGGGATTTTTACTAAGAATTATGGAAAAGGATAACAAGTAAGTAAAATCTGAGGAAATGTCCAGAATGAAGTAGATTTCCATTGAGTAAAAATGAATAGCAAAGCTGGTCCTAATAACCAAATTTCTAATAGTTTTATAATTATAATTATTGACCAAAAATGAGTTAAGTCTATCTCTAGTTCCTGGATCTACAAGAGCATAAATCATAGAAGGAAAGAAGATCTAGGACAAGGCTGCAAGCATTACAGGATTTATTGAACTAGTAGAAGCATAACATCTGAGTATCCATCTCTAGGAATTTCCCAGTGCCAGATAAGTTTGTGCTGTTAGTGATCAGTTAAGATTTACATGCTGGAAGTAAATAACTAGAGAATAAATTTGATAGTGGTTTAAGTTAATTGTGTAGGGGAAAATTAAGAATGAGTGTTTAAACAATCCCTAGCATTTGCAACACCTACAAAACAGTTTAGTTCTATATACCATATCCATAAGTAAATAAATTAATATAATTTACATTTATCCTATTGGTTTGTATAAAATTTTAAACATGGTAGGCATACAATAAATGTTATTAGCTTGCTGTTGATAATGATGTCATAACTAAATAAGGAACATTTTCTGGTATAGTCAGAATTCTGAGACTCATGAAAGCATGGTCTAAATATTGGTCATTTAAGTTGTTTAACTGCAGCATCTTTTGATTTTTCTACTACCTTAGGCTTTTGCAATTATAAAACAAGGTGAATATATATCAAAATATAAATACAAGAATTGTAGGGAATATTCCTTAAGCTTATTTGACAGCAGTCGCTGAAACCATGATTTAAATAAATCAAACAGTTTAGACTGAGAAACTGAGGAAATGGTAAAAACTCATAATGGACTGTAGGCCTTTGCAGTTACTGAGGCTGAGCTACGAGCTGAGGGAAGGCCTCGCTCAACAGACATGGCAGCAAGCTATGATGTGAGTTCTCAGTGTTGCCTCCTCTCGCCTCATGCTGTGTGCTGGAGCGTGCCCTTCCCCCAGTCCTTTGTCTCAGACTTCTTGCAGGACACAGAACCGCCTAGGGATACTTGGTTTGTTTACATTAGTACAACGTATAGCTTACCTATAGGTTGATTCTGTTATGTTTTAACAAGCATCTTAACCTGATTGAATAAGGTGCCTATATAATGTCTTGTACAATCTTAAGCAAATTTGGATCTGTGTCTTCCAAGCCTGGTCTCAAATGTCTGTGTTTACTTGGAGACATTGTCCATCCTCACTCTCAGCAGACCCCCGACCCAAATAACAACAAAGAATCAAATACATTTGGTATTTCTTATATCATCTACACCTCTACTCTAAAGTTTCCCATTTTCATTCTATCCTGACCACATAGGACCTAAGAAATGTATCTACTGATGCATTATTATTATGACCTGTGAATGTGTATGCTTCAGCAAAACATGGGAAAGAGAAATGGGCATCTAGAAATTGGCATACAGAAATGGGCATCCAGAAAATTTGACATAACAAAAATAAATGTGAAAGGTTATGTGCTCATTTATTTTCTGAAGGATTGATTTGGAAGGATAAAGCAAGTAAAATTTTAGGTAGAGACAAATGTAACCATCCAGAAGGGCCTCACAGGAGATGTTTTGCTTAATTCTACAGTGTACGCAACCGACTAAGTCATTTCTCATTTGTTGATTCAAGGAACATAAACATCAGCTCATGTCTGAAAATCACAGAAAGGAGAAACATTTGCACCTGAAAGCTCAGTGGCAGGAGTGGTTCAAAAGAAAGTTTCTGTTTTTGCCATCAGCAATGTCTTCCTCCAGTCCTGATTTATTTGCTGAAAAATTGTGTCTTTCCTCAAACATTGTTCAAGCAATGACACTTGTGAAATTTTCCCCAACCACTGTGACCAGTATGTCTTATATTTATTTAAACCATGTTGGAATATAACTGTGAGGATAATCATGGCCATTAAATAATAGTGCTCAGTTTCTTTACCAAAAGAAGTAGGGGAAAATGGAGAGATGTAATATACACTTCACAAACTTGTATGGAAATAGTGTGGTATTAAAGCGTATAGTTGTTGTGCCAAGCACAGTGGTGCACACCCATAATCCCATTGGACCCTCAGGAGGCTGAGACAGGAGAATCTCAAGTTCAAAACCAACCTTAGCCACAGCAAGGTGCTAAGCAATTTAGTGAGACCCTGCCTATAAATAAAATACAAAAATAGGACTGGTAATGTGACTCAGTAGTTGTGTGCCCCTGAGTTCAATCCCTGGTATCCAAGAAAAACACACACACACACAAAAAAAGAGAGAGAGAGAAATGTATAGTTGTTTCCCAAATACTATTTCTTCATAAGTAGAGCATTTTTATTTTTCCACATAAATTCAAAGCTCACATAGTCAAATGGTGCAATTTATCATATCAATTATTTTAGTTTCAATCATTAATTCTGGCAGCTTTTCTCTCTGATTCATTTATTTATGTGTCAGGGAATTTATTTGGCAGTGGGAAAGTAATGGTGAGTGTAAACAAACACAATTCCTTCTCTCAGAAAGTTTATGGATATTAAACAAGCCAATATTAAGCCAATAATAAAGAAAACCAAAACCCCATATCAATTATAAGGGAATATGGCATAAGAAAGACTACCCATTCAAAAAACTGATGACTATGATGATAATGGTAATGAGGATGATTGTGTGTTAGTCAACTTTCTGCCACTGTGACAAAATACCTGAGAATATCAACTTGAAGAAGGAAATATTTATTTTGACTCACAATTTCAGAGATTTCAGTCCATCATCACTTGGTCCCATCACTTTGTTTCTTTGGTAAAGCAGACTATCATTGTGGATAGAAAGTGATGGAGAAGATATCATCACTTTGTGGTGGTCAGCAAGTAGAGGGAGAGTGAGGAAGGGGCTGGGGATAATATTTTCTCTCCAAGGGCATACCCCAGTGACCTACTTCCTCCACTCAGACTCCACTTCCTAATGTTTCCACTATCTCCCAATAGTGCCACCAGCTGGTACCAAGCCTGCAATACATTTGACTCTGGGGAATATTCCAGATTGGAACTCTTTAACAAATGGTGATGATGATGGAAAAGAAGTGAGTAAGTGTGGCTGGAGCAGAGGGAAAGGAGTTGAGAAGCAAAACTAAGATCAAGCTGGAATGAATGACAAATATCTGGATATTTAAGTTTTGCATTAATTAATTATATTTTAACCTTTATCTTTATAGTAGTGGTTCAATAAAATAAAAAAAAAAAAACAAGAGTGAATAGACATAGGAAACATTTTTTTTTTTTTTTTTTTTTTTTTTTTTTTATGAGGACAAGGAAGGTATTTTAGTTGACTAGGCTGCTGTAAAAAGTACCACAAAGTGGGTGACTTAGAGCATCAGAAATTTATTGTCTAACATTCCTACCAGACAGAAGTCTGAAATCAAGATGCTGGCAGGTCATACTACTTCTGAAAGTTCTAGTAAAGGATCTGTTGTAAGCCTCCCCCTACTTTCTCATACTTACTTAGTTTGTGGTAGAGTAACTTCAATTTTAAACTGGAGTTGTGTGTGTGTCTGTGTGTGTGTGTGTGTGTGTGTGTCCACATTCCTCCTTTTATAAAGACACCATTCTTTCTTGATTGGAGCCCAACTTAACGAACTCATCTCAACTAATTTTATCTGCAGGACACTATTTCCATGTAATATCACATTTTGAGGTACTTAGGACTTCAGCACATTGATTTGGGGGAAGTTAATTCATCCTATAAGTTTTTTTAATAGTGTATGACTGAGTGATAATATATACTTAAATAAAACATCTCCTATTCACTGATGTTCTATATTTTTCAGTTTTTACTTTTTCTTTTTAGTTATACATGAAAGTAGAGTATATTTTGACATATGTATACAAACATAGAGTACATCTTATTCTAATTAGGATCTCAGTCTTGTGGTTGTACATGATGTGGGGATTTGCTGAGATGTATTTATATATGTACATAGGAAAGTTATCAGATTCATTCCACTGTCTCATTTCCTGCCCCCCTTCCTTCACTTCATTTCCCTTTGTCTAATCTACTGAACTTTTGTTCTCCCTCCCCACCCTGTTGTGTGTTAGCATCCACATATCAGAGAGAACATTCAACCTTTGACTTTTGGGGATTGACTTATTTCCCTTAGCTTAATAGTCTTCAGATCCATCCATTTTCTGGCAAATGTCATAAAGTCATTTTTTTTTTTTATTCACCATTTACTTTTAAATGTCACCCTACATGTACAGCTTATGGTTTATAATATGGTCTTTTAAAATATTTAATTTCTTTATTTTAAAGATTAAATAACAGCATGCATGTTTTTGTGAATCATATGAAATAGTATTTTTTTTAAAGAGCAAATTAGTGTTTTTTTTGTTTTTTTTTTTACATAGGGTAATGATGTTTACTTTATTTTTCCCCTCCCCCCACCCCTCCCACCCCTCTTTTCCCTCTACACAGTCCTTCTTTCCTTCATTCTTGCCGCTGTCCTTGGCCTAACTCTAAACCTAACCCTAAACCTAATGCTAGCCCCTCCCACCCCCCATTATATGTCCTCATCCGCTTATCAGCGAGATCATTCGTCCTTTAGTTTTTTGAGATTGGCTTATCTCACTTAGCATGATATTCTCCAATTTCGACCATTTGCCTACAAATGCCATAATTTTATCATTCTTCATTGCGGAGTAATATTCCATTGTATAAATATGCCACAGTTTCTTTATCCATTCATCAACTGAAGGGCATCTAGGTTGGTTCCACACTCTGGCTATGGTGAATTGAGCAGCAATGAACATTGATGTGGCTGTATCTCTGTAGTATGCTGATTTTAAGTCCTTTGGGTATAGGCCAAGGAGTGGGATAGCTGGGTCAAATGGTGTTTCCATTCCAAGCTTTCTGAGGAATCTCCACACTGCTTTCCAGAGTGGCTGCACTAATTTGCAACCCCACCAGCAATGTATGAGTGTTCCTTTTTCACCACATCCTCGCCAACACCTATTGTTGCTTGTATTCTTGATAATCGCCATTCTAAATGGGGTGAGATGAAATCTTAGGGTAGTTTTGATTTGCATTTCCCTTATTACTAGGGATGTTGAACATTTTTTCATATATCTGTTGATTACTTGTACATCTTCTTCTGTGAAGTGTCTGTTCATTTCCTTAGCCCATTTGTTGATTGGATTATTTGTATTCTTCGTGTAGAGTTTTTTGAGTTCTTTATAGATTCTGGAAATTAGCGCTCTATCTGAGGTGTGGTTGGCAAAGATATTCTCCCACTCTGTAGGCTCTCTCTTCACATTTCTGATAGTTTCCTTTGCTGAGAGAAAGCTTTTAAGTTTGAATCTATCCCAGTTGTTGATTCTTGCTTTTATTTCTTGTGCTATGGGAGTCCTGTTAAGGAAATCTGATCCTGAGCCAACAAGTTGAAGATTTGGACCTACTTTTTCTTCTATAAGATGCAGGGTCTCTGGTCTGATTCCGAGGTCCTTGATCCATTTTGAGTTGAGTTTTGTGTAGGGTGAGAGATAGGGGTTTAATTTCATTCTATTGCATATGGTTTTCCAGTTTTTCCAGCACCATTTGTTGAAGAGGCTATCTTTTCTCCATTGCATATTGTTGGAACCTTTGTCTAGTATGAGAAAATTGTATTTGTTTGGGTTTGTGTCCATGTCCTCTATTCTGTACCATTGATCTACCTGTCTATTTTGGTACCAATACCATGCCGTTTTTGTTACTATTGCTTTGTAGTAGAGTTGAAGATCTGGTATTGCAATACCCCCTGCTTCGCTCTTGCTACTGAGGATTGCCTTAGCTATTCTAGGTTTTTTATTCTTCCAGATGAATTTCATAATTGCTTGCTCTATTTCTGCAAGGTACATCATTGGGATTTTAATTGGAATTGCATTGAATCTGTATAGCACTTTAGGTAGTATAGCCATTTTGATGATATTAATTCTGCCTATCCAGGAACATGGGAGATCTTTCCATTTTCTAAGGTTTTCTTGAATTTCTTTCTTTAGTGTTCTGTAGTTCTCATTGTAGAGGTCTTTCACCTCTTTTGTGAGATTGATTCCCAAGTATTTTATTTTTTTCGATGCTATTGTGAATGGGGTAGTTTTCCTAATTTCTCTTTCTGAAGATTCATCACTTATGTATAAAAATGCATTGGATTTATGAGCATTGATCTTGTAACCTGCTACTTTACTGAATTCACTTATGAGTTCTAAAAGTTTTCTGGTGGAATTTCCAGGTTCCTCTAAATATATAATCATGTCATCAGCGAACAGGGATAGTTTGAGTTCTTCTTTTCCTATTCGTATCCATATAATTTCTTTGGTTTGTCTGATTGCTCTGGCTAGAGTCTCAAGTACGATGTTGAATAGAAGTGGTGAAAGAGGGCATCCCTGCCTTGTTCCAGTTTTTAGGGGGAACACTTTCAGTTTTTCACCATTTAGAATGATATTAGCCATGGGCTTAGCGTAGATTGCCTTTATAATGTTTAGGAATGTTCCCACTATCCCTATTTTTTCTAGTGTTTTGAGCATGAAGGGATGCTGTATTTTATCAAATGCTTTTTCTGCATCTATTGAAATAATCATGTGATTCTTAACTTTAAGTCTGTTGATATGGTGAATGACATTTATTGATTTCCGAATGTTGAACCAACCTTGCATCCCTGGGATAAAACCCACTTGATCGTGGTGCACTATCTTTTTAATATATATTTGTATGCGATTTGCTAAAATTTTGTTGAGAATTTTTGCATCGATATTCATTAAGGATATTGGTCTGAAATTTTCTTTCCTCGATGTGTCTCTGTCTGGTTTAGGTATCAGGGTGATATTGGCTTCATAGAACGAGTTTGGTAGGGTTCCCTCCTCTTCTATTTCATGGAATAGTTTGAGAAGTATTGGAATGAGCTCTTCTTTAAAGGTTTTGTAGAACTCGGCTGAGAACCCATCTGGTCCTGGACTTTTCTTTGTTGGTAGGCTTTTGATGACCTCTTCTCTTTCATTGCTTGAAATTGGTTTATTTAAGTTGTATGTCCTCCTCGTTCAGTTTAGGTAGTTCATATGTCTCTAGAAATTTGTTGATGTCTTCGAGGTTTTCTGTTTTGTTGGAGTATAGATTTTCGAAATAGCTTCTAATTATGTTTTGTATTTCACTCGTGTCTGTTGTGATGTTTCCTTGTTCATTCCAAATTTTAGTAATTTGAGTTTTCTCCCTCTTTCTCTTTGTTAGTGTGGCTAAGGGTTTATCAATTTTATTTATTTTTTCAAAGAACCAACTATTTATTTTGTTAATTTTTCCAATTGTTTCTTTTGTTTCGATTTCGTTGATTTCGGCTCTGATTTTAACTATTTCCTGTCTTCTACTACTTTTGGTATTGGTCTGCTCTTCTTTTTCTAGCACTTTGAGCTGTAGTGTTAAGTCGTTTATTTGTTGATTTCTACTTCTTTTTTTGAATGCGCCCCATGAAATAAATCTTCCTCTAAGTACTGCTTTCATAGTGTCCCAGAGATTTTGATATGATGTGTCTTTGTTCTCGTTTACTTCCAAGAATTTTTTTATTTCCCTCCTGATGTCTTCTGTTATCCATTCATCATATAATAGTGTATTATTTAGTCTCCAGGTATTGGAGAAGTTTCTGTTTTTTATTCTGTCATTTATTTCTAATTTCAATCCATTATGATCTGATAGAGTACAAGGTAGTATCTCTATCTTCTTGTATTTGCTAACAGTAGCCTTGTGGCATAAAATATGGTCTATTTTAGAGAAGGATCCATGTGCTGCTGAGAAGAAAGTGTATTCATTCTTTGTTGGATGGTATATTCTATATATGTCCGTTAAGTCTAAATTGCTGATTGTGTTGTTGAGATCTATAGTTTCTTTATTCAATTTTTGTTTGGACGATCTATCCAGTGGTGAGAGAGGTATGTTAAAATCGCCTAGTATTATTGTGTTGTGGTCTATTTGAATTCTGTAATTGAGAAGGATTTGTTTGACGTACGTGGATGAGCCAATGTTCGGGGCATAGATATTTATGATTGTTATGTCTTGCTGATTTATGCTTCCCTTAAGCAGCATGTAATGTCCTTCTTTATCCCTTCTGACTAGTTTTGGTTTGAAGTCCACATTATCTGAGATGAGGATGGATACTCCAGCTTTTTTGCTGTGTCCGTGTGCATGGTATGTTTTTCCCCATCCTTTCACCTTTAGTCTATGGGTGTCTCTTTCTATGAGGTGAGTCTCTTGCAGGCAGCATATTGTTGGATTTTTCTTTTTAATCCAATCTGCCAGTCTGTGTCTTTTGATTGATGAATTCAGGCCATTAACATTCAGAGTTATTATTGTGATATGATTTGTATTCCCAGTCAATTGACTCATATTTGTTTTTGACATGATTTGGTTTCTCCTTTATTTGGCTATTCCTTTAGGCTAGCGCCTCCTGTTGCTGATTTGCATCGTTGTTTTTCATCTCTTCCTCATGGAATATTTTGCTGAGAATGTTCTGTAATGCTGGCTTTCTTTTGTAAATTCCTTTAGCTTTTGTTTATCATGGAAGGATCTTATTTCATCATCAAATTTGAAGGTAAGTTTTGCTGGGTATAAGATTCTTGGTTGGCATCCGTTTTCTTTCAGGGCTTGGTATATGTTGTTCCAGGCCCTTCTAGCTTTTAGGGTCTGGATTGAAAAATCTGCTGATATTCTTATTGGCTTCCCTCTGAATGTAATTTGATTCTTTTCTCTCGCGGCCTTTAAAATTCTGTCTTTATTTTGTATGTTAGGTATTTTCATAATAATGTGCCTTGGTGTGGGTCTGTTGTAATTTTGTATGTTTGGAGTTCTATAAGCCTCTTGTACTTGGTTTTCCATTTCATTCTTCAGATTTGGGAAATTTTCTGTTATTATTTCATTGAATAGATTGTTCATTCCTTTGGTTTGTTTCTCTAAGCCTTCCTCAATCCCAATAATCCTTAAATTTGGCCTTTTCATGATATCCCATAATTCTTGTAGTTTCTGTTCATGATTTCTTACCATCTTTTCTGTTTGGCCAACTTTGCTTTCAAGATTAAATAATTTGTCAATGTCTGAGGTTCTGTCTTCCAGGTGTTCTATCCTATTGGTTATGCTTTCTATGGAGTTTTTAACTTGGTTTATTGTTTCCTTTATTTCAAGTATTTCAGTTTGTTTTTTTTTTCAGTATCTCTAACTCTTTATTGAAATGATCTCTTGCTTCCCGTATTTGATCTTTTAACTGTTGATTCGTGCAATCATTTAATGCCTGCATTTGCTCTTTCATCTCCTCCTTCAATGCCTGCATTTGCTCTTTCATCTCCTCATTAGCTTCCCTGATCGTTTTAATTACGTACATTCTGAACTCCCTTTCTGACATTTCTTCTGCTGTGCTGTCATTGTGTTTTATTGATGTAGTATCTAGGTTTGTTTGGGACCTTTTCTTCCCTTGTTTTCTCATATTGGTCAGTTTTCAGTGGGACCCTGAGATACTGTAGTTTTCCGCTACTGGCTTATAGTGTTCCGGTAGATTTCCAGTGTATCACCTCCCAGCCTTCAGTAGCCTGATGTCTTGGAGGAATCTGATAAAGCAGCTCATCTGAAGAAAACTGCCCCTAGCCCCCTACTGGTTCCACGGTTTGGAACTGGCTCTGTGCGGAAATGCTCTCACTGTGGGCCTGCGCCGTGCAGCTGGCCGTGTGGGAGGAGCCCACTGCCGGAGTGTGGAAGACTACCTTGGGAAGACTCTAGCTGCCCTGCCCGGCTCCAATAAGCCACCTCTATCTGGGCCTGCCCCCCGGGCCAAGCTTTACCCAGTGGGCAGACTCACCCGTGGCTCTATTTCAGTTCCAGTCTCTCAATGCCTCCCTTTTTTAACTCCTGGGTTCTGGAGTGACTGGGGGTACAGTCTCCCTCTAGGCCGCCATCTTAGATCGCCCCGTGAAGAGAGCCTGCAGCCGGAGTGGGCAGAGCCGCCTGAAGAGGTCTCTGGCTGCCCTGCCCTAATCCCAGAGGCTGTTTGTGGATCGCGGCTCTCCGCTGGTTCGTTGCTGGAGTACGCTGCACTGCAGGGGCTCCGGGACTCGGAGCTTGTTCTGGTCAGAAAGGCTCTCACTAGCGGGCATGAAATAGTATTAAATTAGTAATTTTACATTCATTTTCAACAAATTATTTTAGCTTTAATTTAATGTAGGATATAGTTCATATTTTCTATAAAACAGGTAAACAGAACATTTAGATTAAGATGTTGCCCAAGGTTTATATGTACTTCCTTTAATTTTCCTGAGAAACTAACACTATGAAAAAATTTTAAAAATTAAGAAAACATAAAGCAAAAAAATTAGGCAGGGTGAAACACACACAGACACACACACATACACACACACCACTTAAAAGTTCTGGAAGAGAGAAGAGATAAGAACAACAGGGAACACAAGACTAGGGAGTAGAAGCCACAGCTTACCACATCAGTGGGGTAGGTTCTTCATATACCTAGTGGGTCCCTACGTGATACAGATTATCACATGGCAAGAAAAATAATGCACAGAGCTCCACTCAATGACTTCATCTAATCCTAACCACTTCCCAAGGGCCCCAGCTCTAAACATCAGACTTAGATTAAATTTTGATCTTTTATCACCTCAGAATGGGGATAAACTTTCAATATGTTCACCCTTAGGGGACACCATTAAACCAGACACAAAGTAGAGCAAGTTGTTAACTGTTAACCTACTTTCTAAAATAAAGAATTTCATACAAATATTTTGATTATAAAATTCCAAGGATAAAATAAAAATAAACATTGTAAATCAGCTAGGCATCTCTAAGATTTTACTTAGACTTGATATCATAGAATATGTCAAAACCTTTAATAACACAAAATACAAATGGCGAAGATTTATTTTATCAGCATACCTACGCCAGAAGTACTTAAGTGTGTTTTCATAACACTAGATAAACCTGTCCTTGTGAACTTTCAGAGGTGACAACTGGGATTTGGGGTAAGCAAAGTATTTGTTGCCGTTTGCAGATAGATGTTGTATGCCAATAAAGTTGTGCTGCTGCACAGACTCTAAATCCAGTTTGTCATCCTCTCAGCATATGTCTGTTAAAATGTGGTGATGTCAGCTGAAGTAGTTGAACTTTTCTTACATTCTTTGACAGATTGCATATTCTACAACTTAGGACAATAAATAATGAAGCAAAGAAAACTGAAGAAAAAATTATTGACAAAAAAAGATTTTCATTCTTTAGGGATAAATTGAAAAGCAGCCAAGTTCAGCTTATGTTTACTTCATAGACTCAGGTTCTGACTATAGTGTTGATTCAAAGAAAAAATTCAACTTTAGGAAAATTGTTTTGAAAGTGTCAAAGTTAAAATTGCTATAATAAAAATAAATAGAAATGGGTCTTAATAAACTAAGAAAAGTAGATATTCAAAAATAGAATCTTACATTGTGGAATGATAGCTTTCTGTCTAACATAGTCTAATGAAACTAGTTCAGAAAATTAAAATTCTTGGCACTCTATTAATCTTTTGTCATTTCCCTATATACCACACTTAATGTACTGAATTTAAATGTGAAAATATGCTCGAAGAAGTACAAAATAAAAAATATTGTTTAATTTATTTGAAGCTTTCTTTTGCATAATTAGCTATTGATTTTATTTACTTTCTTATCCATTGAATGATGTTGATTATAAATGAGACTTTAACAGAACTAAATATGTTGTCAAAAATAAATATAATGAATTAATCACTGAATACGAGTACCAAGATGTTTAAAATATCTTCAAATCAATTCTCAATTGTCTCAGGTGAATTTTATGAAAAGAAAGATGCTTATATATTAGGGTTCTTAAGAGAGGCAGAACCAGTAAGAAACCAAGAGATAGAGATGATAGATGTATGGATAGACAGACACACAGGAAATTAAATGGAGATACATGAAAGGAGTTATTAAGGGAATTTCATAGGTGATAATGAAGGATGAGAAGACTCAAGACTGACTACTAACAACTGGAGACCTTGGAATGGGAGAGGCCAAGCATTCCATCCAAGTCTGAAGACCTCAAAACTAAGGAAATTTATGGTCTGATTTACAGTCCAAGGTCAAGTACCGATTGACCCAAAGAAAAGGGGAGGAATTGGCATATGCTCTGGAGTCCCAAGGCTGAGGAACCAGGACTGTGATGTCTAAGAGTCGGAGGAAGAAACTGTCCCACTCAGCTCCTAAAGAGGAAGAGAACAGCATGTTCTCTCTTTTTTATTGTTATCCATGCCCTAAGTCCATTAGATGGTGACCAATCCACACTGATGGCAGAACTAGTCCACTCAGAACCATCTCCTCGGGGACCATTGTCACAGACACATAAAAATCCTTCACTATTCTCTAGGCAATCTTTAATTCAATAAAGTTGACAAAATTAACCATCACTGCTCAAAATGATAATTATTTTTCTAAGAATTTAGTATATGTAAAAACTACTGCTTAAATTTAAACATCGTTGACATTCTTTGCAACGTTAAGTATTGGGGGAAAATTTTTTTTCCTAGGGAAAATATATGATGGGGAAAAAAGTATAGAAGCCTGAGAAAAGTATTAAAAGTTAAAAACTTCACTTTTATTTTTTCAGAAGTGGTTCATACATTGAAAACTAAAACATAGAAATTTACTTAACCAGAAGTCACAATGATTCAACAAAATTAATCAAAATATATCAAAAATATATATTAGTATAACCTTAATAATTAAAATAATAATTTTAATAAAAACAAAATTAAGAACAAATAATAAAGGGAATGTTTATTTAGTATAGGTATGAATAGTCTAATTTAAAACACATAAACTTTCAAAGATTTTTCCAGAAAGACTTTGTATGTCCAGTACAAAACATGTACAAATCACTGATTGAATTGCTTCTTTAGAAGGACATGTCATAATAACCTGCAAAAGTTCTTATTATGCTTATTACTTGTTTGCGATTATTTTAACTGGTTTGATTGATATTTTTGTATTGCACAACTATGTAAATAGTTTTTTGTAAAAGATATCACCATGCATTATTGTTGGGGTTTCTGCCATGTCCTGTGTGGACAAGAAAAGAGTTAACTGCTGGATGAGGATGTTGGCTATAAATCAGTCAATTACCCATAAACTTATCTAATCAATAAACACAAGAGCCAATACACTTTTTAAATGAGAAGGGTCATGACGGATCTAGCCATACAGATCTGGCCTCTGACCACATGGAGTAGTCCACCACTCCTTTATTTATAGTCACACAGGCAAATGGGCCCAAACTGGGAGGGGCTTCTTCTGTGATGGACAGGATGGGGTGGAGTTAGGGGAACCAATTTGCTCAGGGAAACTATCATATAACCAGACAGTGAACCACGCCCACACAGGGCCACATACACCCTCCCCGCCCAGGCAATCTGGGAAAGTCCTCCATGACTACCAGTTCCTGAGTTAGGCCTCAGTGTCCTGTGACTCAACTAAGTCTGATTCTGCTGGATAAGGATGGCTCCCAACACATTATCAAAGATTTTACGATACTTTCTTGGTTAGTCTTTTAGAAAGAAAATTGTGTTTTTTTAACTCCAAAGACTAGGATTACAAAGTCAACTGGAGATAATGATTTGATTATTGAATTTAGGTCAATTGAATATAACAAAACATGGTACTTGCTATCATTTAGAAGAAATGTTTACTGAGTAGGTATTAGCACATTTTATCTTCTCCAAAGCCCCCCAAAAGTAGAAAGTATATTTTATAGTTGTACATAAGCCAAATATTATCATAGAGTATTAATAAATTGAGTTTGACCTTCACAGTCATGGAAATTAGCATTATACCTAAATTGAAATATTAGTCAATTCAAATAATAGATAAAAAGATCATATAAATGCCCACAGTTCCAAACATCCCACCGGAATGACTGGAGCAAAGCTTGTATGAGTATAAAGAGTATCCAAAGGAAGAAGACAGAAAGGACCTTTAGCATTGAATAAATTAATTTAGCAATGTTCAAGAATATGGAGAATAATAAATATTGTTAAAATATAGACAGAAGTATCTGCAGATTAGATGTCACTGCAAAGGAACTTGATTCTAGTCTCCCAATTAAAATATCAGAGGGGATTTCACAGGTATTGGAAGGCAGAATTATTGTGCAGGATTTAAATGTGAGAATATAATGACGAGTGAAGAATTAAACCAAAGGGAAAGTTTTAAAATAGGTAAATTTCCTAATGTTTCAGGAGAGAGTTAAGGTTTTTTACAGTGTCTGCCAATTATGGAGGGAAAACTTTTATCCATGAAATTCCATGTGTTTGAAGGAGGAGGCTGGCATTCATTCTCTAGTGACAACTGTTAAAATGAAATTGTTTGGTGAGTTGGTGTCTCTGAATAAATAGCTGAGGTATTTGCTTTGTTTTATCTTTTTAGATTAATAAAGGAAGCATACCTCACTAATAATAATAAACAACACAAACTCTATTCTTGAATATGAACAACCACATAAAGAAGTAGCAGCCATTTTTTTTAAAAATGACAAAACTTAGAAAAAAGTAATTTTAATAAAATATAGAAATATTTTCTAAAAATCTCCTTAGTGTATAGAGATATAGTAGCACAAGATATAGAATAATATAAAATGGTGATTAATAATAAACTTTAAAAATAAACAATCCATGTAAAGAGTTAAAGGGAAGAAAAGTAACGATTATCAAGAAAACCAAACATTCAAAAGAACTGCAAACTGTAAGGAATTTTTTCTAAAATTAGAAGAAAGGTAAAATAAGAAAAATATGAGAGTAATCATAAGAGTTGAAGATCACCTCAGAAGGTTCCATACTGTAAATAAGAAACTGTAATATCAGAGACCATCAACATTTTCAAAAAGTATTTGAAAAACAAATTTGTGAGGAAAGGTCCTCCTGAGTACTACAGCAAATCATTTAACCCACACAAATCACATATATGGAGCTTCAAATCATAAGGGCAGAGAATACCCAATTGATTCATATTATCTGAAAAGAAGCAGGTGTCAACATGACATCTGTTTTACATTGGCAAGTCTATATCCTAGAAGAGGATGAATCCACTTTTCAAAACTTAGGATCAAAATGGAGTAGGTGTAGATTTCTTTCTTCTTCTTTTTTATTTGTTCTAATTAGTTATACATGACAGTAGAATGCATTTTGACACATCATACATAAATGGAGTATAACTTCTCATTCTTCTGGTTGTACATGATGTTGAAGTACCCGGGTCATGTAATCTTGTATGCACATAGGGTAATAATGTCCAATTCATCCTGCTGTCTTCCTACCCCCATGCTCCCTTCCCTCCCTTCACTCCCCTCTGTCTAATCTGAAGTACCTCTATTCTTCCCTGCTCCCTACCCCTTACTGTGAATTAGCATCTGCATATCAGAAAAATCATTTGAAATGGAGTCTAGTGAATGCTTGGTTTTCTTTGAAGTACCACTTGCCCGGCAGCTTGGTCACATATTTTGTTTGGTTTTATTTCTTTGTTTTGAGGAAAGGTCTTGGCATGTTGCCAAGGCTGGCCTGGAACTCCTGCTCTCATGCAGCTTCTGCAGCAAGTGAGGTTGTGGGCAAGGGCTGCTGTGCCCAGTTCACATCATTTGGTTTCTTTATGCTCCTCCTTATAAATAGAGTGATTTCAGTTGCTGTGACTCTGCATTGATAGAGGACAAATTAGTACATAACACTGAAACATGAAAATTATATGTTCAGTCTAATGATTATTCCTAAAGTCCTCTGTAACTTTTGCTAATTTTCTAATTTTCAGTTAATGCAACCAAGAAAGTTTCTTTGCAAAAATAATTGTTCTCTTCTTTATTTATGGAAACTTCTTGCTGCTTGACTAGTCAACACTTCTCAGATGACATTCTATTTTTGTCTGGTGATTTCAAGATAATGTGCACAATCTAAATTTAAAATAGTTATGTTTTTCTTGTATAAGTAATCATTGGTGTTGGACACCCTCCCGGGTAAATGGATATGTGAGTGCTCCTCTGAATGCCACCTGGAAATGTGTATGGGTTAATAACTAATAATCATAGCGATTAATTGAGTGATTTAAAGTAATAATTATTTATTGCCAAAAACATAGTCTTAATTGTGTGTATATGAGTATGTGTGTGTGTGTTTGTGTGTGGTGTGGAAAAAGTCAATTATTAGATCTAATTGCAATCCCTAGATTTAATTGTGGTGCTATGTTGGTATTTTCAGTCATTACTTCTACCTTGCACTAAATGATTTTAATAAATATGTTAATAATATATTTTGTTTGAACATAATCTCTTAAAGCTTTTTCTTTTGAAAACTTCTCTTTCGTATTCTATTTCAGATGATTATAATTTGTTTTGGTTATTAAACATCAAAAAACACTCTGATATTTTGGTTGAAGTTTTCGGGATTACATAGATACTTTGGAGCATAGGGTGTACTTTGTGTTTTCTTATCTAAATCTTTATTTTTCTTTCAATGGATTTATTTATATTCTTCAATTATCTTCTACACATTTGAAAGTATCTAACATTTGAGGATATCTAAAAAAGATAGTGTATATGTAACTTGAGTGTGTTTTACTTTTCTAAACACAATTTTTAGACAATATCTTATAGCAGCATTCTTCCATCTTGTAAACAGATAATCTTACAATTTATGCAAACAGACACTGAACTGTTTTTTAAAATAAATGTATTTGTGATCTGGTCTTTTTCTACTTGCTTATATTCTAGCAATCATAATTAATTGTAATATCCATATCCATTAATTCTCTTTAATCGTAATACTTAATTGTGAATTATATTACTATTTATAAGAAATTGAAGACCCGCAACACAGCTGTATGGTAGAGCACTTGCCTAACACATAGAAGGTCACAATTTCAATACTCAGCACTGTGAAAAGAATAAATACATAAATTAATAAAAATAAAATAGATATTTTACAACTGATTTTAATGATTTCATGTAAAATATTTGTTATAAAAATATTAATTTAATATTAGAACTTTATTTTTCCAATTTTAATTTTATTTAATATATACCTTGGATAAATGTTATTTTTTATAAAGTTATGCTTTCCTATCATAACTACTAATGTGGCAGAAAATAATAATCCTCTGGCTTTAGTTTCCTAATGTTTTATTTGAAAAATTTGGATTCGTGTAACTGGATGATTCTGTTCTTGGGATTTTCTGTTTCCTATAATGCACATATTAACTTTTAGAAAACCAAAGTAATTTTAAAACTAAAAACAAATAGAAAATCTGTATTAGTATTTATTACTGTGATTAGCTTACAAATTTTGTAAGCTAAATAATTTGTAAAATAATTTGTAAATATTTGTAAAATAATTTGGGAACATAATTAATACATAATATATGATATAACTTATTACATAATCTCTTTTAGGCAGACTTTTAAAAAATTACTTATTTATTTTTTTATTTTTTATGGACTGCATTTTGATTCATTGTGCACAAATGGGGTACATCATTATGTTTCTATGGTTGTGCATGATGTAGATTCATACCATTCATGTAATCATACATGTACATAGGGTAATGATGTCTGTCTCATTCCATGATTTTTCCTACCCACTCCCTCTCATGTCCTTCTACATAATCTAAAATTCCTGCATTCTTCTCTCACTCCCCAACCCCAAACCCCATTATATATCATCCTCCACTACCAATGTTTATAGCAGTTCAATTCACAGTAGCTAGATTGTGGAACCAAACTAGATGCCCTTCAACAGGTGAATGGATAAAGAAACTGTGGTATATACACACAATGGAATATTATTCAACCATAAGAATAATATTATGGCATTTGCCAATAAATGGATGGAATTGGAGAATATCATGCTAAGTGAAATAAGCCAATTCCAAAAAACAGTAGGCAGACATTTTTTGCTGCTGTGAACAAAAGACCTGGCAAGAGCAATTAAAGGAGGAAAAGTTTTAGGGTTCACAGTTTCAGAGGTTTCAGTCCATACATGGCTGATTCCATTCCTTGGGGCTCAAAGTGAGGCAGAACATCATGACAGAAGAGTGTGATGGAAGGAATCAGCTCAAGATATCACAACAAAAAGGAGAGAGAGAAGGAAAGGGAGAGAGAAAGAGAGAGAGAGAGAGAGAGAGAGAGAGAGAGAGAGAGAGAGAGAGAGAGAGAGAGAGAGAGAGAAACACTCTTCTCTAAAGGACAAAATATAAACCTCAAAGGCATTCTCCCAGAGACCCACCTCCTCCAGCCACATACTACCTGCCTACAGTTACCACAAAATTAAATGCCATCCGAGGATTAATGTACTGATTAGGTTAAGCCTATTAGAACCCAAACATTTCATCTCTGAACTTTCTTGAATTGTCTCACACATGAGCTTTTGGGGGATGCAATTACCAAGCACTGGTTCATTCAAATAATTGATCCATCAAATGTACTAATATACTTATTAGGTTACTCTCATAATGTAATCATTTAACCTTTCAACATTTCTGCCTTACCTGACACATGAGATTTTCAGGGGACATTAAAGATCTAAGATGCATCAATCGTACTTTCTGCTTCTTGTAAAGTTTTAGAGTTTGAATAAAATATTTGGTTTATGTGTAGGGGCATATACAGATCTAGCAGGTCCCTGACTAAAGTGTCTTTTCTTGTTTCATCCAATATTAAATTTTGTTTTATGATACATTGTCTTAGGCATGTTTCTGAGCATATTTTCATTCCATTGGCCTCTTATGTACCTGGTGATACTTGGCACTTTATTCTGGGAAGGAATAGCAAATAATGTAGCATTTTATTTTACTATACACTGAAAAACAAGAAGTATAGCAGGAAAGTAACCTAATACTTTTTCTGTTTGTAAGACATCTGATTTATTTGTTTATTAAAATCTTTTTTTATTTTTACACATTAATTTTATTCATTGTACACAAATGGGGTACAATTTTTCATTTCTATGGTTGTAGATTCACACCATTTACATAATCATATATATACATAGGGTAATACTGTCTGTTTCATTCTACATCTTTATGCATACTACAATGATGCAGTCACATCAACATTCACTGCAGCTTAATTCACAATAGCTAGATTGTGGAACCAACCTAGATGCCCTTTAATTGATGAATGGATGAAGAAACTGTGGTGTATATACACAATGGAATATTACTCATCCATAAAGAAGAAAAAAATTATGGCATTTGCTGGTAAATGGATGAAGTTGGAAAATATCTTGCCAAGTGAAATAGGCCAAGCCCCCAAAACCAAAGGTCAAATGTTTTCTCTGTTAAGTGCATGACAATATATAATGGTGGGGTGGTGGAGGGAAGAGAAGAATGAGGGAACTTTGGATGATGTAGAGAAAAATGGGGTGGAAGAGGGTAAGGGAAAGACTTCAGGTTTATTGATTTTGTTTTTCATATTATAACATCAAAAAAAATCAAGTCTGAAATAAAATACATTTACAAAAATTAATCCCTGATTTTTTTCTTATTTGTTACTGAGGATTGAATCCAGGGATGCTTTTCCTCTGAGCTACATCTTCAGTCCATTTTTTTTTGTTTGTTTTTAATTTTTAGACAAGATCTCACTAAGTTGCTGAGTCTGACCTAGAACCTGCAATTCTCCTACCTCAGCCTCCTGAGTTTCAGAGACTACAGGATTCCTATTTTCAAATCCTGGAATTTTAGGTGACTTACCATAGTATAAATAGATCTATGTTTGAGGGGTACATCTCTTGATTATTTCAATATTCCTAAGTCATCAAAGTTTAGGTGAGTAAATTATTAGTATAGAGCAATATAATTGTTAAATTTATGGTAACTAAGTTAAGTTACCCAGATAGTTTAACACTTTTTAAGCTGTTTCCAAAGAAATTAGCATTTGAATCAATAGACTGTAAAAAAGAAATTTTCCTTTTGATCATGTAGGCAGGCATCGAGCAATCACTGAGAGCTTATCTACATAGAATTAAAAGGCAGAGGAAGTACAAATTCTCTCTTCTTGAGTTGAGACATCCATCTTTTTCTATCCTTAGCTATCTTCCAGGTCAGTCTTCCTGATGACCAGGTGTTTTGACTTCAAGACCAGGAGTTACATCTTCAGTTCCCCGTGGTCCTCAGGCTTTTGAATAGAGACTGAACTACATCATTGTCTCAATTCTGCAGTTTGGAGAATACATGGATACATCTATGCCTCCATAATCACTTGAGTCAGTTCTCATAATAAATGCCCTCATCTGTCTATCCATCCATCCATCCATTCATCCATCTATCATCTTTGTACCTGCCTACCCATTCTATTAGTTCTTTTTCTTTGTAGAACCCTAAGACAGAAACTTTTTATTAAATAAAAATAAAAGGGTGTTAAGACAGAAACTTTTTATTAAATAAAAATAAAAGGGTGTTAATTTACAAGATACATTTGAAAATGTCTTCTAGGAAGAAATAAAGCACCATTTGCATTAGTGTAAGTGGATCATTGATCTATAAAATCCTTCATTTTGATACAATTCTACACTATATTCACCTCTACTCCTTACTTGTAACATTTGTGTTCTCTGGTTTCAATGTAAGAAATGGAAATATTAGAAGGTTATAAGGAAATATGTGCTGTGAATTTCTGGTAAACAGTAATTCAGTATTTTGATATTAAAATAACTTTCAAATGTATTTAAGGTAAACAACTATTAGTTATATTGGTCAAAGGAGATGGATGTGAAGTTTAGTGCTCTCATCTGTGACACTCCTATTTTCCAAGTATGTACAGAACTGAGCACAAAGCTCTTATGTTAATACAATTCCATAAAGTCTCTTCATTTTACCTCTCACATTATCATTTACTTCATTTTTTAAAGAGCTGTACCTTATGATTGGAAAATTTTGTAGCATTTCAGTGTTGTAAACAGGGCCCAAACAGTCACTTTACATGTATTAAATCAGAGTGACAACTGAAATCTTTTTCTCCTTAACATATAACAGACTTTTCTCCTGATACTGCCTTGACAGCAGGGATCAGCATGCTGACCTTAGTGTATCCTCTCTTGTATGTGATATTGTCAGTGATTCTATGGCAGGTTAAGCTAGACAATAAAAAACCCTTGAACCGTCTTGCTTGCACAATAAAAAGGATCAAAATAAAAACCCAGAAGGCTTATTATATTGTACCAAGAAGAATATTTGGGTTATCCATTTTATCTTGTTTTACACATCTGCAAAAAGTAACTCGTACCAAAAATTTTGTGATATTTTAATGCTTGTGATGGTTGGTAAGACAGAAATCTAATGAAAATTTAGCTACTTTAATGTTTCAGACAAGCTATATTCATAAACACATCAATTAAATCCAGATAATAGTATACATGTGCCCGGCAAGTAAAACAAAACAAATAAACACAAAAGTAACCTGTCATGGGAAGGTACCTACTGAAGTACAAACAACTAAACAAAAAATAATAATAAAATTAATAAAATAAGAAATTTAAAGAATTCATTATAGACTAAATTACAGAATAATTATCAGGATTTTTGTGCCTAAATTTGCTTGAATTTCTCAGAAACTATTTTCTCCTAAGATTACTGAAATGTTTACTCTTGTCTATCTAATTCTTTTTAAGCATAGCCAACAATTAGAAAAAAAAGAAAAAGACAAAAATGGAAAAAAAAAATACTACAAAAGTTTTTGTTTTGTAACTCTAACTATTTTTATTGTTTTTACTATTATAGTTGCCTCTTTTTGAATTAGTTTTACTATTCGAAGACAGGCAGTGTAAGCAACAATAGAAAATAAGCATAAACTACATATGTTCCAACAAATGGAACACTTGGCCAGTTCAGGTTCTGTACTAAGTCTGGGTGCACATCAGGTGGAGCAGAAACTGAATCCTTAACCAATGAGAGAGTCCAGTGGTGGCTGTCTGCTTCTACTTTTTCTCCCTTTCTTCTCTTTTTTTTCTTTCTCCTCCTCTTGTTCATTCTCTTTTTTCTTTCTCCTTCCTTTTCAAGTACAATTGCATAGGGTAGCCAATACATGACAGAGATCAAAGCAGAGATGGTTGGTTTGAAGGAGATGGGTAAATAAGGACCTGTAGTTGGACCTCTAGGGCTAGTAGACTCCATGTATTATGGAATATAACCCACTTAATTAATGATGCTCTTTTAATCTTGAGTACCACTCCTATTTTATACACACGTACAGATATATTTATTTATGTATAGAAACACATACACTGAGTTACTAGGTATTGAACCCAGGGATGTTTTATCATTGAGATTCATCCCCAATTCTATTAATGTTTTTATTTTGATGTGGTCTTGCTAAGTTGTTGAGTGTCTCGCCTCCTTGCCCAGGCTGACCTGGAACTTGTGATTCTCCTGCTTCAGCCTCTATCGTCACTGGGATTACAGACTTGTCCCAATGAATCTAGCTTCCATACATTTTTTTGAATCAGGTTTTGGGTCTCTATTTATTTTAAAATATGATGTAAACAAAAATATCAGAAAACAAGTCAAAATAATTTTGTAATTTCTATAATGAAAATTTGGCATCCAAGGCTGAAATTCTGATCTGAATCAATTCCTGTAACTAGAATATTAGTAGACACTAGGTATGAAAGCAATCTTTATATTCACTACTAAGTGAGACTTTAGGAAGGATACTTTTTGCTTATTACTATTTTGTAAGATGACTAAAAACTAATAACACTTATAGAAACAGTTACTTTTTGACATGTTTGCAAAACAACAAATCTTAAATATAAGAACAAAATAAGATAATACATTTGAGGTACTGTTAAAACGCATTCATGTTTTATTAAGATCCAAACAGAAAAAGAGAGCATTGGCAGCTTAATTATTTATTTAGTAATGGTTTATATAATAAGAAAGATAAATAATTTTTTTCAACACATAAAATTTTCTTCCATGTGTATCCATTCGCTATTTTTCCTTAGTTCTTCTCTAAGTGAATTTTTTAATCACTTAATTTTTTACACCAATGCTTTATATTACAGATTAGGATCTTAACTAATTACACTCATATATTAAAAATAACTTTACAAAAGATCATACAGAAAAAAAAGTATAACACTGATAAAATTCACATGTTAAATGATAGGTTAGCACAACTTTTTAAAATACAGCAAATGAGATAGAATCTTTACTTTTAATTAATTTGGAAATGACATAATACTGGTAATATAAATTATGCTTATTAATGTTGCCTTTTATGTGGTCAGAGACAAAGTCTGATCTTAAAACTTTTGATTTATTTTAAAGAAAGGAATCAGTGACAATATTAGAAATAGATATTGATAAACACTAGTTTTAGATTTTCAAGAATAACTCAGATTTTCTAAATATTTCCTGCTAAATATTAGGTGTACTAAGAAAAATTGTTGATAAGAGCCACAAATTTCTATGTAAAAATTGTTTTAAACAAAAAATCTATAAAATTTGATTCATCAATTAATGAGTAACTTTGATAGAATTAAAATATCAGTGTATGAGGTTCATACATTCTTCCTGAACTCCTGAGGGCTTAGAAATCACAACTGAACCACTTCAATATCTTCTCTTTGTGGAGAGGAAGAACCAATAAAAATTGGGCAGATTTAAGCACAGATAGTCAAAGAAAAAACCCTGATTTTTCAAAGGGGTGATTACTGAAGAACAGGCAAGGAAGTGAAAGTTTCCAGAAGTTTCACAGTATAAGAAAGAAGTAATGAGAATATCCTAAAACTCTTTGTTAAATGTGACTTTGTAATCCTTCTAGTTGGATTATTTATTTTCTCACCATGGAGTGCAATGTTCTTCCTGTGGTTTAGATTCTGATCTTGTGTATGATTTTGACTTGTAAATATTTTCTCCCATTATATGGGTTTTATTTTCATTAAATTAGCAAGTTCTTTTGCACAGCAAAAGTTTCTATTTTTTTTATAAAGTTCACTTTATGAATTTTTCTTTCATAAACCTGATCTCCCACTTTTGACCATGCTATGTCTTAATGGAAGCAATTTAGAAGAGTCACAAACTGATTTTCCAGAAACTTCTTGACTTATGAGAATAAATTCACCTCACTTTGATATATGAGTTGCTGACATTTTATTGTCTGGGGGTGTATAGCAAATGAAAAATTAAAATAATTTATTTTAATGAATGTATTATAACAGCAATTAATTCCCAGAAATTCTATCAATCATTGGTTTAAGATATATATTTTAAGGGCAAGGTAGATAATTCATAACATGGAAAGCTAAAATAGAGTAACCCTGAGGTACCACCATATTTCATATGTGAACGATGAATAAAATTAAAGGCAGGATATAAGTATATATAAAATAATTCATATAAATTTTATATCTATAAATATTATGTGTGTGTGTGTGTGTGTGTGTGTATACATACCTAAAATCCTAGGTTCCTGAAGTATCCCTTAACCAAGTTCATTCTATATTTAATTGAAAAAAATTACTGATACAATTTAGTCTGAAAATCTGACTGGTAACAATTCCTAAAAGTATATATTTTCAAAGGATGAGGAGAATTCTAAATTGCTATTAAAACTTTTATTACATATGCAGATATTTTAGTTAAAAGCTTTTTGTCTTTTAACTAAATGCATACAAAATCTATGAGGCACATTCTTTGTATCTTTTTTATATATTCTAATATTTTGTTTATATAATTCTAATTCAAATTTATTATAGTCCATAAATTTGATGACTAGAGTGGATAAATTTTATATTGTGAGAAATTATTTTGATACTATTTTATGAAAGTGAAAATGAATTAAACTAGGTATAAAAAGAAAAAAGTTTCAATTCCATGTGCATATTTTATTGACATTAATAAAGAAGGTAGTAATCAAAAGTAATAGATTATGCATAGTTGCTCATTATCTAAGAAGTACTAGATACTACTTTAAACATTTTAAACATTTGCATAGTGTTTAAAATGACTCTTGTCTTCTTAATGAGTAAATAAATTTTGTTCTCTTCAAATAAAAGTGGTGCTAATACTTGATAAGTCACTTAGATAATATGTCATTCAGGTAAACATGTTCTATGCAACATAAGTGAAGATTGGTGTTAGTTACTAACTACATCTTCAGTTGATTTTAAAATTCCCTCAACCACATGAGTACACTTATTAATAAAGTAAGAAATGATTAGAAATTTAATTATATATTTGTCATATCAGACTGCTAAACTTGCTTTTATTATTAATATAAGGTGATATATAAAGATTTTATACCAGTCAAATAATGGGAACATTCTGGTGAATGAATAAAAATAATTTCTGACTTCTTTTCCCTATTTTTTTTTTTGTCCATTTAAGACAAATAAGCTTAAATGACAAAGCAACAGAAATACAATTGATTTTGCTGTATTAGAATTTGGGCTGAAAGCATTTGATAATTCAATCAAATTCTTCTGTCAGTACCAATTTGTTTTAGCATTTGATATTCTAGCAACTGAATTTTCTCATAATGACCTGACCTTCCACAAGCTGGAATCATCAACTTCCAATACATCTGTTCCAAGAAAAGAAATGGTAGTCTATTGGACAGTATTTTCCCATTGACCTATGTAATTTTGTAAGGAAAAGATCATGTGTTTTAAATGCAACAAAACACAAGTCAGTAATAAGCAGCAATCCTTTATTTTTCTGAATCTGCTGTTGAACATCTAATTTATATTAAGATCCTGTATGTTTCTGACTTATCTATTTTCCTCTTATTAACATTTCTCCTATCTCTTTGCAATTATGTAATTTCCTAATTACTGTAAATTTTAGCTATCAATTTTTGAATTAGGAATTACCCCCAAACGTAGACTATAATAACAACAAATACTTATTATCTCACACATTCTTTGTTTAGCAATTTATGCAGGGCTTCCTTGTGTGTCTCTAGCTGAAGGCCTCTCATGAGAATGTAGCCATGAGCGAAAGAACTGATGTTTCAATGTTATCTGAGTGCTCAACTAGGGGCATCTATCTCCAAGAGTGGCAGGCTTTGTTCTCTCACCACCTCAACCTGTCCAGAGAGCTGCCACCGTACCATAGTGACTTGATGTCTAAAGAAAACAACTGAAGAAGAGAAAGAGAGCACACACCCAAAATAAAACTAATCTTTTAATTACATAATCTCTGAAGTGACATTGCTTACATATTCTCTGTTTTTTATTACATGCAAGTTAATAAATCCAGGAAACACTATGGGATGGAGATGAGATAGTGTTGAAATAACAAAGTCTGGAAACAGGAAGTGGTAATTACCAAACACCACCTTTAAGACTGCTAACCACACAGTGGATTTATAATTAGAATTTCTATCTGATAAGACATATGCCACCAGCATATCATTCTTTGAATAAATCTTGACTATCTTTAGTTCTTTACTACTCTATATAATGTTAATAAGTTTACCAAATTTCTTGCAAATTTTCTATTGCCATTTTTATTTAAATTGCATTGAATATATAATCCTATCTATAAAGGTTGTTTTGTAGTGTTGATCATTCTTATCCTTGGATTAAAGATATTGATTTATATAGTCTTTAATATCTCTTTATAAGGCTTAATTTAATTTTTTTATATATTTTGCTAGATTCATTCATTCACTGTTTATATATGCATTAACTGTATAGTAATTTACCATCTATTATTTGTCATCTTCTCTTCTAAGTACTATGGTTAAAAAAAAATTGAACAAAACAACCATACCTTCTTTCCTAATAATAATAATTATATATATCATTTTGAAAGAGAGAGTGAGAAACAGGGTTGGCAAACATGTTAATTAAGTGAAAAGTGTATTAATGTTGAAAAGTGTATTAAAAATAAAGTAGGAAGAAGAGAACTTCATGGAAACAAAGAATGCAATTTTAAGTATAATGGTTAGGTGTTCCTAACTCAACAGTTAGTTTTTTGAGGAAAGTCTTGAAATGTTGATGAGTGAGCAAGCCAGGTGACTGCTAAGTGAGAGAACATTTAAGGCAAATGACCTGGAATGTGAAAAACCCTAGATACATGTGCAGGCTGAGTTTGATTTAAAAGATCACTGAGGCCTATGCAACAGGATCAGGTAATAAATAGAGGATAACATCAGATCTGTGTCAGAAGCCAAATCCTGGTCATCACTTTTATCCATTTTAACAACCATTCATTCTTCTCTGTGAGTGATATGAAATCTATGGAGAGTTTTTGAGCAATAGAGAAATACAGTATGTCTTTTATTAGGATCCCTGTGGAGGTTATTTCAGGTATCCATATGAAATGGTAATTTCATCCCAGGTGTAGCAATAGATGTGGTGATAAGTGATTTAAGTTTTGGGCATATTTTAAAAGAGTAGCAAAAAATATAGACATACTAGACACATGATGTGAAATAAAGAGAAGGATGAACTCAAGGGAATTTAGGTAACTAAAAGGATGGATTAGGAATAGGAAAGTGAACAGATTGAGATGGTATGAGAAGATCAGTAATTCTAGTTGGCTACAGAAGTACAAAGTTAAAGCTTTTATATTAATCTTTCAATTCTTCTATACAATGTAACTCCAGGATTTCCCTCTTTCTCAAAGTTGATTTTCTTGCTACCATTTTTTTTTTAATTTCATTGTTATCTTTTTGTACATACCATTGATTTTTTTTCTAATCAGGAGTGTTTTAGTCAGCTATTTCTGCCATGACTTAAAGAGCTGGCCAGAACAATTGTACAGGAGGAAAAGTTTACTTGAGGGCTTAACATTTTCAGAGGTCTTGGTCCATATACAGCCAACTCCATCATGGCAGAAGAATACAGCAGAGGGAAGCAGCTCACATGATGATCAGAAGCAGAGAGAGACAGAAAAACTCCACTACCCAGATACGAAAAATATACCCCATAGTCACACCCCGGATGAACCACTCCCCTGGCCACACCTTCCTGCCTCCAGTTAACACCCAATTAATTAACTGAGGAGGTCAAGGCTATAATCCAATCATTTCTCTTCCAAACCTTCTTGCATGTTCTCACATGTGAACTTTTGGTGGACACCTCATATCCAAACCATAACAAGGAGTCAGAAATTAATTTAAAAATCAATAAGATAGGTAAAAACGTACATCAAAAAACAAATATTACTCTGCAGTAAAATGAAGTAGAATGATGTGGTAATGTGATATTATGGGGTTGGTTAGGGAAAATCCACTCTGCAACTAAGGCACCAATGCACAGACATAAAAAAATAGATGTCAGCTATGTGAATACAAGGGAAAGTATATTTCAAGACAATCAACCAGCTATCACAGAGACTTAGGCTGGGAATTCTCTGGAGCAATTTAAAAGACAATGTCCTTGGAAAGTAGAATGAATGTGAGAGATGTAGGTGGGGATCAACTCATAACTGTTTTGTAATCCAATTTAAAGAGTTTTTTTTTTGAACTCAGGGCCTTGTGCTTGCAAGGCAAACACTCTACCAACTGAGCTATATCCCTAGCCCAAGATATTTTTCTTAATACTTTGGGAACCTATCAGAATAATCCAAGCAGGGAAACAGCATACATAATTTTTTGTAGAAGTTTACAGTAATTAGTAATATAAAAGTCGAATATAAAGGTCTGGCTTAGATGCATAGATAATTAAGTGCATGTTACAGTAGTCTAGGGGACATGTAGTGTTGTTGGTGTTTGTGGTTGAGAAGGCATATATGGTACAATTTTACATACATTTTAGAGATGGAAATTGAAAAACATGATGAAACATAACAAATAAAATAATCAGAAATGTGTCCTTGATTATTATCATGGGTATTGGGCTATGATAAACAATATTAAGAAAAATTTGAAGATAAGAATCAATAATTTTATTTCAATATTAACAAAAAGATATATATATTTTTCTTTCAAATGGAAATATCAAAGTCATTTGTACATTCTGTCTTAGATATCTATGTAGATTATCAAATTTAAACTCAAATATTTGCAAGTCCATGGTGTATTGGATATTTACAGACAGGCTTGGTGTGATCATCAAAGGAAAAGGTGCAGTTAGAGAGGGAAAGGGAACATAAGTCAGATTATTTTTTTTAATCATATGAGCTTATACACTGAATTAATTATAGGTGAAAATACTGGAAAATTGTCTACTTCTTGTATCAGAGATACAGCATCTTTGCTTTGTAAACTTGAACAAATTTTCAATGCATTTGCTTTTTATCTGCAATCATAAAATGGTTAATATTCATACAGCTCCAACCACATTCTCAACTTTTATTTCCCCAGTCATTTAAGCTACATTTTCTCCTACAGCCTGTCTCTAATATTGAGTGACCTTTTTCTATAACAAACTGGTCTGAAATACTAACATGGTATAATGTCAAAGATCTTACACCATCTGTCTTTGTACGTACTTTGTATTAATCATTCAACCAAAAGGTTTTCATATATTCTTTAAAAGGCCATAGACCTTTAGATCCACTATTGTTGTTCCCAGCATCATTGAAAAGTAATAAATCATTAGACTATTTGTATAAATAAGAAAAGAGCATTACTGAAACCTCATGTAAAACTAGTTTACACAATTGAACCAATATTAAACATGTTTAACCTAGAATACAATTATTTATTATTAAAGGAAACTTCAAAGGATAGAATCAAGTTATTTATAAACCAAGGGAAAAAAACCCCAGGATTTCAGCTAATACAGCATAGAGAGAGAAAGAATACTTGGTGACACAGTTAAAACAAGAGTTTGATTCTTAGACACGTCAATAAGTTCCAGCTATTCCTTATTAAATTGTTTTAGAAAAATCCTAAAGTAGAATTAAAACAATTATAATTTAGAATTGAGAATTTTTCTTCTCCACATAAAAAAGACTAACTTACTTAATTGTCAAACAGGTCACATCATTTCTCCTTCCTTCCATTAATGAACATATTTGTCTGTTTAAGATAAGAAGAACTTTATTATGCTTTTAATTCTTTAAAAGAACCTTTTGATGAAAAATTACCTCAAATTTATAATTATAGTCTTACCACTGGAAGATTTAAGTTCTTTTCTGTGTGTAATACTTCTAATAACTCATACATACAACCATCTGAAGCCCAAAACTCTTATTTTTAAAACATACGTTGCAAAATGCACATGCCAAAAAATAGGACACAGGTTTATTAGAATATGAAATTTAAAATTTGGTTTTCTAAAATTAAAGAATGTAAATTGTAATTTCTGTAAATTCCTTTCTGCCACATCAAAATATTGTGACTAAGGAGATGTGAATGAAATAAAACAGAACCTATTGAGTAAATCCTTTAATGTCATTGTCTTAAAACAGTGAACAAGTGTTTAAAGACATGGGTGTATCTGATCCTCCTAAAATACCGAAGGAACTATTGTTTCTTTTCTACCCTGCAAAAGCTAATGTACCCTTCTTTCAAAAGATATTTTGAATTAGGGCCACCATAAATACTTGCCTCTCAGTACTTGTTTAAATGTTTAAGAAAATCAAATTCTATAGCTAAAACCATTTACGTGCTTGACAGAGTTAGACCGATATATATTCATGAAAGATCCTTAATTTCTGGAATGTCATCATAGTCTCATTTTCAAAATTTAGCAAATACATTCTTATTTGAGAGTTGAAGTCACCTATAACTGAATTTAATAAAAGTCATTGTAGATTTAAAAAGCAACAAATCAATCTCAACCAGTGGCATGTAAGAAAATTCTTATCAACTTACATTAACCTTTATTATATATATTTTATATTTAACCTACATAGTCATAAAATTTTGTAATAGGATATTTTAAATATGGTGTTTTGTTATTTTATATATTCTGACTACACATGAATTCCAAAAAATATTCTTTCTCATCTATTGAAAAATCAAGCATATTTAGCCTCATCTAATCAAATACCACAACTTTGGAGCAGAGCTCAAGCGAAAAATGGATATTTCATATGGTCTCATTTGAATTTGAAACTTTTGAAAATATTACTATTTAGGATGTTGTTGAAAGTAAGATTTAAACTTGCTGACAGTTACTGAGTAAATTATCAAATAGTTTTTATACATATTTGTGTGATCCAGAAGTTGCCCACTCAACAGACAATAAAGACCCTTTCAATTGTAGCAGTATTGCATTTTGGTGAACTTGAGTATCATTTTCTGGTACATAAATAAGTTAAATCATTTATTTTGAAAAATCAAAGTCAGATGTCCAGAAAAAGTGACCTTCTCCCTGGAAAACAAGATGGTAGTACAAGTGATACTGGAAGTTCTGAGTATTTCTTTGCATAGCTTTATTTATTTATTTATTTTCAGAATTAACAGAACACAAAAAATCTGAGAATGGTCATTAAAGATTAAATGTTCTTGACTGATATAAATATATTTACACCCTCCTAAATTCCCACACAAATTATATTAATATAAAAGTTGAATACATATAAAATAAATGATCAAATGTGAGGAAACATTTGATCAAATGTGAGGAAACAAACAAGTGAAAAGGATTAGGGAAAATGGAAAGAGTGAAATATGCTAAATAATTTGGCAGGAAATACCTGCAAAATAGTTTCAGTGGTATTCTAAGTATATTTTTAGAAAAATCAGGCATTGAAATGTCATGTTAAAACATATGAATGCTGTGGACATCCCAGAAGGGCAATGGTTGAACATTCCTCCCAGTGGGAGCAGACCTTTCAAAATGGACCACAGAATGGTGGATCACAGCAGTATTTATTTACAATAAGACTAAGGGAAATGTGGTAGCATTTGTTGTATGTTTATTTTTGGTTTTGTTTGTTTTAGTGTTTGCTGCTGGATTAGTAGCAGCAATAAAGGAAATCATACAAATAAGTAAATTAGTCCATTATTAAACCTGGAACAGTGGGACAGCAATGAAGAATTTGATGGAATGTCGGCCAGTTGTGAATAGCATTTAGGTGGCCATAATACCAATTCAACCAAAAAAAAAAAAAAATTATAATGCAATCCTATTTATAGAATGGTAAGAAAAGTGTGTGTGTGTGCATTTGGCGTGAGTGCATTTGGGGTGTGTGAATATGTAAATGTTGAAATGCAAGAGCATTACTCAGCTTCAAAATAAGAGGGTTAGCTGTTAATGACTAGATTTTTTAAAAAGATTAAAAAGAATAGGAGAAGCACCATATTAAAATGTTTGCCTAAATGCCAATATCTGTGCTCTTTAAAATTATTTCACCAAGAAGAAGAAAAAGTTAAACATAATTTAAAGTTTTTGCCCTTCAGGATGAGAATCAGAGGCGTGGAAGTGTGGTAAAGAGAACAGCTGTATTTCTTTTTTGGTCGGGTTTCTTTGGGTTTAAGCTTTTGTAAGACACCCGTTTACACCGCTTCATGAACTTGTGATTAACTTGTTTAGAGCTCTTGCCAACCTGTTCTACACCAACCACCCACACTCTGTTGGCTCAACCAAGCTGTCGTCTAGGCAGCAGACAGTCCATTTTCACTTTACCTGGGCTTCATACTCTGTTGTTAACTCTTACAGCAGCGATCTATGGGACGTGCACAGTACCCTCACATGCTTCCCACTGAAGAGACATAAAGCTTTGACCAATGATAGACAGAAGTCACTCCAAGTCTTAATTGCTGTCCACCATGGCAACATTAACATTCCCTGACTCACAATTTTCATCTCTTCAAATACTTTTGGGTAGCATTTCTTAATAAAATAGGAGCCTACAAGCATGTGCCTCAAGTTCCACTCGAAGAGCATAAGATAAATCAGTTGATACCAGAAATAAATTGGTGGCAAGCACAGAATGTATTCACAAGTGCTAAGACTTCATCTTGGATGAATCAGATCAGGGTACAAGTGGCTGGAGAGGTGACAGAGAGAGATGAGGTCTGTGGCTCTTGAATGGTATTGAGAACAATGATCATGTAAAGACTGAGGAAAGGGCTGACTTCTGCTAATGACATTGAAAGGCCTTTAGAAAGAAAATTACAGGCTCAGAGCAACCAACTGGAAATTGGTGTGCTGTTAAACCGTAAAAGCAAAAGAGCTTCTACAGTCACTTTAAAGTAGGCTCTTATTTCTTATGAGATTAGGGCAGATTTTATTGGAACTTAAACCACTGAGCTAATTGTGAAGGTAGCATGTCTGACAACTGAAATCATGGACAGCCCTGATGATATTCCTATAAAGTTCGGAAAATTAACTGTCAGGGCCCTGACATTTGGAGAGCTGGTAAAGGAAATGAAGCATGAGAAAACAGAACTGCCAAATTCTCCTTAACCGTGGTGATCAACACACATAGCTCCTCCTTCCCAGAATCAGGTAGAAAAAATATTCACATTCTTAAGCACATGCATTGATCCTCACAAAAAAGATGCTTGTTAAGATCTGTCCGTGAAACCCTTCATTGCCATTAGGTCATTCAGGATCATTGCTCAGAGAATCTATGCAGGTCAGTGTAGCTCATCTACCAAGAAGAAATAATTTAATTGCCAAAATAAATGTGAAACCTGAAGAGACTGGAGCAATACTTTATGTGAGTAGATTGGATGAAGGAAGAAATACAGTCAAAGAAATATAATCTCATGACTGTGTTGCAGAGAAAATGCTAGGAGTAGAGAAAATCCTGATATGGCATTACTGTTACTACAGATTCCATGTGCTAAGAGGAAAATTGAACTTAGCACTAATAGAATGATCTGAAATGCCTTCTTGAGAGTAGATCCTGGTGATGCCTGCAATACATGTGACTGGTAGAATCACTTTGTTGGAATAGTAAGGAAAAAATAAGAAGGTTCAGAATATATTTACTCAGTAATACCTAAGACTGCTGACTACATTCCCTAAAAGGGCCCAGAGGACACTCCCTGCCTGCCCTAAGCCATAAAGCATCAAGCCCTGGAAGGGGACCACTGGATTCTTAGACTTCACAATGGCTGTCCTTAGTAGTCAGGGGCAGATAGAGGGCATTGCTGCTGTGTAGACTGGGTTCATTATATTACTGATGTTGGAGACCTCAGGACTGCAGCTTTAACTGTCAAAGGCAAAGTGGATGGGATGGCTATAGAAGACAAACAAGATCACAGTGACAATGATATGACAGATTAATATGTAGTGGTGCTCCTAGGGACATGGTCTACTGAAAACGAGTGTTTTGAGAATTATATGATTTTCAGATTAATAAACAAATCAATAACAAACAAAAATAAACAATAACAGTGAGCAAAATCTAAAGTCTACCATTGCATGAAAAGTAATTTTACTTTCAGTGTTCAGATATAAGTTAGCAACAGAGTCTTTTTTATTAGAAGAGTACTGGATTGGGCTGGGAAGGTAGCTCAGTTGGTAAAGTGCTTGCCTTACAAGTACAGGGCCCTGGGTTTGATCCCCAGCACCGCAAAAAAAAAAAAAAAAAAAAGAAAAGAGTACTGAATTCCCCTTTGAACAACAACGATGGCCAGTGTTAACTCCTAGGTGTAGGTTCTAGCTGACATTGGTACAGAGGCACCACAGGTCAGCCAATGTAATGGACTTACTCAACTCCAGTATAAAATATTACAGGGTTTGATTGAAATCCATCAACGTGATGATAGTGAAGAACAAAGTAAACAAATATCGAGGCGCAATGACTGAAAGCATGCCTACTCAAAGCTCCTTTTTAAAGTCTTGTCTTTATCTCCAGACCTTGAATGACCAAGATCTGTTTAGAATTTTATTTTTAGACAAGCTCTCCTAAAGTTTCAACTAAAGTCTGTGTCCCTCTTATCACATAACCGAAGCAGACTATATAACAAGTTAAATCAGATGTAAGTCACTAATGAAGAGTCTTTCTGATCCAGCCTTGGGACCTGCCATGGGAGTTTAAAATTTTAAACAATATATTATAAGTCATTATTTATTCCATATGATGTTATCTTGGCTAAATATCAGTACCAGAACTCTAAGCTTTCTTAGGGATAAGTCAAGGACACTTCTAGTTAATCTGTAAAATTACATTTTACTAGGACCCACAACAGTATCAGATTTTCTAGCTAATCAACTTGGGAGCAGAGTCTAAGTTCACACCCATATCACATTTACAACAAGGAAGTATATCCAACCAGGAGGGATATACTTAGAATCTTATCAAAGTCTTATTTTTGTTACTTCACTTGTGTAATAAAAGGATATTATGGTAGGAAATAGCTTATTCCTGAGCAAAACAGTAAAACAAAGCATTTTCAATTTTGGGGTTAATTTCTCTATTGAGTTCTACCAGCAAAGTCAATGAATGAAGGGGTGCTGGTTCCTCCCACCCATCTTCCACTCATTTAGTGTCTATGCTGTCCATGAAAACCAGATGACCATGTCATATGATTAAAGATGGTAGGAAACTGTACTCGGACAAAGCTATTCCTATAGCTTCTGTGCTGGATGTGACCTCCAGATATTAATTAAAACTGCTGGTCTTCATCATAATATGGTCCACATCTTTGATCCTGACATTCCAAATAATAATACTTGACTTTTTATGTGAATTATACCCTTAATTATTTCTGGCAAAAAGGAAGTGGTAATTAACATGATTTTATATAAAAATGTATTCCAAGAGATTGAAGGTCAATTCTAGGAAGATTGAAAGGTTTATTACATGGGTAAAGATTTTAGGAATCAATTTGTCTAGGCATTTCAGGACTGATATGGTTGTTATTTTTGTTGTCTGTTTTTAAATCTCATAGCTCCTACCATTAAGGCATAGTACTTAGAGAGCCACTTTGAATTATATAAATAATACAAGGCACTCTGGAATACTATAGTGAAAATTTTGATAGATTTAAAGAGCTGATGATTTCAAGATGGACCCAGAGCAAAATAGGTTTGGCAGCATATGAAGAAGATGTTGTAAGCTAAGTTGCCACTTGGATCACATAACTCTGAAACTCTGATGATTCTAAACATCTCTGCCATAGACAAGTATGTATTTTTTTGTTTTGTTGTGTTTTGTTTTTTTCCTTAGGAAGCATTAGCGGAAAAGTAACAACAGAATAGTATGTTCCAGAACAGATTCTGGAAAAAAGCTGTGATTTCTGAATCATACAACTGCCATTTCCAAACTAGTTCCTCATTTTGGTATAGGTTAATAATGAGCATTTGAAAAGGGGAAATCAGGTTAGGTAAATCAGACCTTCATGGTGTGGGAAATATCGGGGTTATCAGTGACAAGATTAGGCAGAATTTGAAACAAAATATTGTCCAGTGAAACTGGCTTGTTTGACATCAATGCAGAGCAGGCTTCAAGATGTTAAAGACATAAGTATATAAGGGGCACCAACCACCATGTTTACTTCCTTCACAGCTATAGTCTAATAGAAGTTTATTTATAACTAATTTATAGAAAAAGGACTGGTGTAGGATTGGTTCACAGGTGAGTTAAGAATTTATGTTGATGAAAATCAGGAAAAAATAAAAGCAGGGGCACATCATAGCGACACTTCCAAATGTTTCTGTGGAGAGAATCATGAGCATAAGCTTGTTTATGCACTTCATATGGATTTCTGTGGAAGGAGAAGTGGTCTAGGGTGTCCTGTGTGTGGCCTCCTGATGAGCGAATGATTGAATCATCAGTGGGTGGAAAGTACACTACTTGATTGAAGATGAAAGACATAGAAGTTTAAGAAAGAAATGAAGTAAGTGCAAAAATAGAATGGATATTTGGGTATTACTACAATTGCCACCAAAGACAGGTTTAATTTATCTTCTCTTTCAGATGTTCCAGATTTTGCAGGGTGAAGCCCTTAGTAGAGTAATGGTGACAGAGATGGAAACTATAAAATGGCCAAAGTTCTTTAGACCTTATTTCTCCAAAACTAATTCTAGATACTACCACTTACAAATGCCATCTCACTCTAGTCAGAATGGCAATTATCAAGATTACAAGCAACAATAAGTGTTGGCGAAGATGTGGGGAAAAAGGTACACCACCTACTTATGGCGGGAATGCAAATTGGTGCAACCATTATGGAAAGTAGTATGGAAATGACTTAGAAAACTTGGAATGGAACCACCATTTGACTTAACTATCCCACTCCTTGGTTTATACCCAAAGGACCTTAAAATCAGCATACTACAGTGACATAGCCACATCTATGTTTATAACACCTCAATTCACAATAGCTAACCTATGGAACCAACCTAGATGCCTTTCAAGAGATGAATGGATAAAGAAAATGTGGTACCTAGACACAATGGAATATTACTCAGCCTTAAAGAAGAATGAAATTATGGCATTTGCAGGTAAATGAATGGAGCTGGAGAATGGAGAATATCATGCTAAGTGAAATAAGCCAAGCCCAAAAAACCACAGGCTAAATGTTTTATCTGATAATCAGATGCTTTTCCATAAAGGGGAGGGCCAGGGAGGAATGGAGGAACTTTGGATTGGGCAGAGGGTAGTGGGGGAAGGGGTGTGGGGATAGGAAGGATTGTGAAATGAGATGGACATTATCTTGTATATGTGCATGATTACGCAACCAGTGTGACTCTGCACCATCTACAGCCATAAGAATAAGAAGTTGTGCTGCATTTGTGGACAATGTGTCAAAATGCATCCTAATACCATGTATAACTAATTAGAACAAAGTTTTTAAATGTCTCGCATTAAAAACTGATCTTTGTGTCCTGATTCTCAGCAAATATAAAGAGCATCCATTAGTCTGTCAATCTTTCTTGGTAATCTAAGAAATGATAATATGTGAGAAGGTTGTAGGTCTAGTAGAGAGAGAAAGTGGAACTGTAACATCTGGAGTAAATAACAAACATCACAAAAATCAACTGAAACTGCTTGGATGATTTTTGCTCACCTTTCTTCATACTGATACATCCTCCTGTTTTAAATACTTCTAATTTTAAAAAGAATTATGTGAGAAACAAGAAGAAATAAAAACATCATTTGTCTTTTTTTTAGTATTACTTTTCTATATGATGAAATAGTTAATTGTAAATATATATATGCATAAACATACATATATACATATATATACATACATACACAATTGGCTAAAAAGATTATAGAAAATTAATTTTTTCTCTTTATCCTTTTTAGATATACAGGACAGTAGAATGTTTTAGCATATTATACATCCATAAAGTATAAGTTATTCTAATTAGGATCCTACATTTGCGATTGTACATGATCTGGAGTCACCCTGGTCCTGTAGTCAAATACAAGGAAGGAAAGTCAAGGTTGATTAGTTGTACTGTCCTTCCTATTCCCCTCCCTGCTCCCTTCCCTTC